>NC_057863.1:384483710-384784710 GCF_019393635.1 Dromiciops gliroides
AGACATAATGATTTCACTAGTATATGTAAGAATTTTGTAATGTAAAGATTATATATGTACTTGAATATATGAATTTTATATGTATACATATATTCATATGTGTATACTTTTATATATAGATGTGTATATAGATATATAAAGATGTGACAGATTAAATTGCATCTATTAAAAATTACCATGTATGTACTTTGCCTACATGTTGTATACATCATTCTTAGATATTCCTTATGTGTGTGCCTCTCCATTTGTGTTCCCTACATGTGTTCACTCCTATATATTAGTGGGAGAGTATACCCTATCATGATGGTGGAAATATTAGTCTATATATCTGTCTGTGTATATATATATATACAGAGACAGAGAAAGGATAAGAAAGAAGAGGAGAGGAGAGGGGAGGGCAGAGAGAGTTAGAGAGATCCTGTTCTACTTTTCGATATTTATAATTCAAATCCTTTTCCTAAAGTTAAAACTAAATTTTCCTTTTTACAACTTCCATATATTCCTTTAGTGCATTCCTATGAGAGTAACTACAATCCACCTTCCATATGAAAATCCTTCAAATACTTGAATATACTTATTACATATTTCACCTTCAATCCCATAAATTGTACCTCCTCTAGCTTAATATCCTTAGTACTGTCTATCAATCTTCTTCTGAAATGGACATACAGTTCTCCCTACTGGTTCCCTTATTCTGTACAATTTCTAGATTATCAGTCATTTTCAAAAAATACGCCCAAGAAATAGTCATAACATTCCTATGACCACGGTGAAGTACAGTGGTACAATTACTTATTTATTCCTGAAGCTGAGCTTCTCTTCCACACAGCCCAAGGTTGAATACACTTTCCTGGCTATTATATTGTTTACTCATATTGACCACATTGTTCACTAAAGTATCCACCTCTTTTTGTTCAAACTATTTGTAGAACCATGCACTGCCCCCTTCATTGGGAAGTTGTCAAGCTAATTATTGGAAACAAAATGTAAGAGTGTTGAATTTCATTTTATTAGATTCCCTTCAGTGTTATTTACCTTGTCATAGTCTTTTTGATCTCTGTAATGAAAGGTTTTAGTTATCCCTTCCAGCTTTTTGTCATCTGCAAATTTTATTTATTCTTAGTGAAGCACATGAGCCAAAAAGAGGAGGCTACAACGACATGTTTCTGGCTATATGAGTACTTCCATGCATATATACATACATATGTGTGTATATGTGTCTGTGAGAAAATAATGGGTTTTGTTTGTCCCAGAGGCTCCCCCACTTGAGTTTTCTTTTAAGGCCAGCCCAGAGTCAGTAAAGTTGGACCTCAGAAGGTGAATAAAAACAATAGAGATTAAAACCACACCTACCTGAAAACCTTTCCCCTCAGAGGATCCATCCTCTGGACTCTGATCTCAGCATGTACTGCACATTTTTATATGGACCACCTTTAAGTCCAGTAAACCAAGAGATTTGAATGATGCTAGCCAATTATTTTGAGCAGTGTGTAAGGGCCACTTCTCCTCTAGACTGTGGGGAGCTTATGCTCTCTGACTAGGACTCTTTGTTGGGACTTTGGAGGAGGCAGCCATGCGGCCCCTTAGCTTGCTCTCTATCCAAGGTAATGTGGGGTTCTGAACTTTCAGAGCCATGTGCTCTCTCTTTACCAACATTTAACATGATTTTATAAATGCTTAATGTCAAAGACTGGTGCTATAGCCTCTAATTTATAAGTAGCAATATATTAAAACCCCAGCTCAGTTCACTAAAGTCTAGAACAGAGACAGGCACCCTCATATATTTTCAAATGACACATGTGTGTGTATACATACATAAACACATACATATATATACACATTTGGCTATACCTGCATTTATTACAATCTTATGTTTAATATTATATACACACACACATAAAAATATATGTAACTATTGACTATAAATGTTGGATTTTTGTTTAGCTAATTATGATAATTCCCTGCTAGTGTGTGTATGTGTATGTATATGTGTGTGTGTGTGTGTGTGTGTGTGTGTGTGTGTGTGTATAAAACCTGGAGGTTTTTTTTAACAACTTCCCCCTGTGTTTCATAAACTCTATGGGCT
Organism: Dromiciops gliroides; assembly: GCF_019393635.1. Lineage (NCBI taxonomy): Eukaryota > Metazoa > Chordata > Mammalia > Microbiotheria > Microbiotheriidae > Dromiciops > Dromiciops gliroides. Next base: position 384,485,797 of record NC_057863.1, read on the forward strand.
ACATTTTATCCATTTGAAGCCTGTGATCATATTTACCGCCCACCTCTCTCCCAGGAGCATTGTTCAGAATAATGAGCTCAAATCTAAATGACATTTTGAGATCTTCAGCCATTTTGGAGATGTTGACAGGAACACAAACTATCATTCCTGACAGGACTGGCCGTTTAGTTTAGAAAATTAAATGCCAAGTAGGAGACAGTGCTTAGAGATTTAAGAGAAGGCAAAAACCTGTCACTTGGTTTTAGTATCACTAATCTTGCTGAGAGGTTGCAATAAAGTCAGTCCCTCCAATGTTCCCATTGCTCAGTTGGCTTTCTTCTCATTTTTCATTAGCTGTGGGGAATTGCCCTCTAAATGACTAATTAAGACTGGTGTCCTAAGGTACCCAGTACTCCAAAGTGATAATTACTTAGGATTAAAAGCAGAAAGACCAGCAGGCTTTAAAGTGGTTAATGAGGCAAAGTAACAAGGCTGATGTATGTTGCATGCTCAAACCTGTTGCTTTGCAGGCCCATAACACAAGAATGAATCCAGACAGACTGATATGATAGCCCATTGAACCCACATTGCTCAAATGTCAAGTGGCTCTATGGAAGGGGTGAATCCACACCCTTATTAGGGAAATGCCACTCAAAGAAAAGTAAGATAGCCGAAGTGGTAAGCTCTTGTAAATGTATTAATTAACATGAGTAGAAGTATTCATCAGCTTCACTGTGGAATGATTGCCTGAACTGGGTAATTCCCAGTAGATTCAGTGGCACTCTTTATGTTCAGAAATCCTTGAAAGAATTTTAAAATTTACTCAGAAGCTATTGTCATAGATTTTAATTTTTGTTTGGTTTTTAGTAAAACATTTATTACCCCTAGACAACCACATTGGTCAAGTTATGTAGATGAATCACATTTCTGATGACTTGACTGACTGTTTTATTGAAATGATTAGCATTTTCAAATGATAAATGTCATAACATTGCACAAATGCAGCTTATGTCTACCATGTCATGGGTCTTAACAATAATAGGTTTCCTTAAATTTAATTTAAATCAACTTATAGAATCTCAGAATCTCAGACTTGCAAGGGTTAATAGAATACATCTGGAAAAAAAATCCTACCCAATTTCCCTCCCTGCCTCAAATATATCTCATGAATGATCATCCAATTTTGACTTGAAGAATTCCAGTGATGGAGAGCATAGTATCTATGGACAAACTTGATAGGTCATAAATAGAAAAGAAATAGATTTTTGAACTTATCTACACTAACTCTCATCATTTTATAGATTAAAAATATTTTTAAAAAATAGAGAAAAGAGATATTAAATGAGTTTTCATTATATGTTTGGATAATTCTAATTGTTACAAGGTTTCTCCTCACATCATATCTTAATTTGTGTCCTTGTATCTTCCATCCATTGCAGTTAATTTTGCCTTATGGGGTCAAAGAGAGTAACTCTCATTCTTGTTCTGTATCACAAACATTCACAAGCCTAAAGATAAACCTAAAAACTTCTCAAATTTCTTCAATACATCTTCATATATAATTCAACAATTCAAGATCATCCATCATCCTAGTTACCTTTCTCCCTGTGGTCTCCACCATATTAACATATATCTAAAATGTGGCACCTAGAAGTGAACAGAGTACTCCAGGTATGGTCTTACAAAGGCAGAATATCAAGTGCTTGAGTTGCCTTTATTAATATAGCCTAAGATTGTGCTATCTTGGTAGCCATATAACACATTCAGTTCAATGCAATTCAGTTCATTTCAATTCACCACATATAGTGCTAGATGCTGGAGCTGATACAAAAATTAAATAAGACAATGGTCACCCTACTGCCTACAATCTAGTTTAGGCATAGCTCATCGCCATGTGAACCAATGTATAATAGTCTGTGTGTCTATTTTTGTTTCTCTGTATCTGTCTGCTTCTCTGTTTTTGTCTGTCTTCATCTGTTTCTCTCTCTCTCTCTCTCTCTCTCTCTCTCTCTCTCTCTCTCTCTCTCTCTCAACCCCTGTCTCTCTGTATTTCATTGTTTCTGTCTGTGTATATGTGTGTGTCTATCAGTCTGTCAGTCTGTCAGTCTGTCAGTCTCTCTCTCTCTCTCTCTCTCTCTCTCTCTCTCTCTCTCTCTCTCTCTCTCTCTCTCTCTGACATTAGGAAAAGAAGCAGTGAGCCCTGTATTCAGAGAAGTCATTTTCTAATTTTGATGTTCACTAACTGCAACATTCCCTGAGATTTATTTGCAGTGAGGAAATTGTTCAGGGAGAATAATTTTCACAGGACATAACAACGCCATATGCTTTTCACAACCTTTACTGATAACATTTGTGACACTTCAGGGAAAGTGCAAACTTTTAAAAAGCTACAAAACAAGCCTCAGAGGAGACTCGTTTTAACTCAGTTAATAAAATGCTTCAGAGTTTTTGAAAAGGAGGGGTAGTAGGAGGGGAAACAGTGAAAGCAAAAAGACCAAGATATTTTGGACAGCTCTTCATTCCCCAAAATTACCTCCAGAAATCCCAGGAGATGGAAGTGTTAACAAACCATCTTTTCATGGAAGATATTAATGCAAGCTTTGAGATGGAGAAAAAAGAACATGTGACTAAATATGACAACTCCACACACATGCACACACACAAATACAAGAACTACTTGTCTAGATAGTGTTATTAACATGTGGGTTCTTCTCTCATTAACTCACAGTGTGAAATTGGGCTAAAAAATAATCTCTTAGTTCTTCAGCTTCTTCATCATTAATATGACTACTATGACTTTCCAATATAAAGAATTAATCGTGATTTAGAAGTCCCAGCACGTGTCCTGGCTGGGGCTCAGGCACCGCACCACTACCAGTGCTGGTGCAGTGTTCCACCCACCTCGCACCAACACCTATGTGGGCCTGGCCAAATTATAATGAAGAGAACCCAGGTGAGGGCAGTCAGTTGACCTTCGCTGTGCGGGAAGCTGGGAGGCTGGTCATTCTACAATGGTCTTTTAATTCTGTCAATCAGGGCTGCCAGCCAATTAGCTTTGGGCTATGTGTCTGTCCACCCTGTTTCCTGGGAGGCCAGGGATTGCTGGTAAGGAGAAGGGAGGAAATTCATAATTCTGGCTTTGGAGCTGGAAAGAGATGGACTCAGCCATATATTCTGCTGAGCCCCGGGGGTGGTATGATTCAGGACATGTTATTTTCCTTCCCCCATTCCTTTTTTCTTTTCCTTTCCCTTAATTCCACTAATTTTACTTGTGTTTTCAAGTTCTTTCTTGTTAATAAACCCTGTTCTGTTTTTGGAAGAGGCTGCTAATTTCCTTCCTTGCCCCAATATTGCAGCGAGCTGCCTAACTAACATTCCCCAATTAAAATTTGGCCCCTACACCAACTAACAACTTGTGTTGCTATCTCTAATTTTGGAAAGCATTTAAAAATGCATTTTGCCTTTTATAAAAATGTTATAAAATTTCAAGTCTTTTAAGGAACCTTTTTCTATACATTAGATACCTTGATTACTCCCTGCCAATTAAGAGAGGAAATCATCTAAAAGGATTCTTTAGAAAACTACAGTTGTTGATCTGAAAATAGAAGTTTCTCTTTTGGTATTAATAGAATGGTATATTAAGGAGGAAGGTATGAACACTCAAGATTCAACATTTTGATTGAATTTCAGAGGAGGTTGCCACTAGATATTTATATCAGTCACCTCTGATCAAAAGAATAGCAGGTCAAATTCTGGATTTAGAGTCATGGCACCTGGTTTTGAATCCTGGTTTTCATAACCACCTGTGAGATCTTGAACAAATTACTTAAGTACTCTGGGTTTAATTGCCCTCACCTCTAAAATTACTGGTTTAATCTAGATCAACAGTGTCAAACCTAAATAGAAATAATTTTTGAGGGCTGCATATTGACTTAGATAATCACAAATTAATATTAGTGATGTTTTCTTATATTTTAAAATTTATTTTGTAAACAATTCCCATTTTAATCTGACTCTCAGGAGTGTTATGCATGGAATTTGACACCTTTAAGTCAAAGGTAGGCTAACATTTTTTTTTTCTGTTAAGAGCAAGACAGTAAATAATTTAGAACTTGAAGACTATAAAACAGAAAGAAGAGGTTATTATGCAAGTATTTAGATAATAGGACAAAAATGTTCTAAAATATTTATTGATAAAATTAAAATGTAACCATGATAATTGATTACAAAAAACTTTACAGGTACATTAATGAGAATGTTGGAATTATTTTTCCTGGGGAGGGAAATAATATTGTGATTAACTTTTATTCATAGTTATTGTTCTCTAGCACCAAAATTGCCTGTAAATGTTCACATGCTCTTGCTGATTTATAACAAAATTTTACACATTTATATCATCTTTGAAAATGTTTTTTCATGCAAACAGGCATTTGCAAATACTGATATCAATCTATAAGCACATAATTTTAATTGAATCAAAATACTAAGATTCTTTTGAAAAAGTTTGTTATCGGTGGGCGGAGCCAAGATGGCAGAGAGGAAGCAGCAAACTTCCTGAGCTCTCCTTCTGTTCCCTCAAAAAGAACATTAAATCAAGCCTCTGGACGAATTCTGAAACTACAGAACCTGCAAAGGGACAGAGAGACACAGTCCTCCAACCAGAGATAATTTAGCAGATTTCAGGAAAAGGTCAGTCTGACTCGGGCAAAAGGGAGGCCCAGCACAGGGCAGCAACCCAGCGCCGAGGGGGTCAGGGCAAGTCAGCAGGAGCTGCGGGCCACAGCCGAACAACTGAGGCCCCTGGAACCTGGTTCAAAAATCTGGTGGCCAAGAAGGGCAGTGGAAAAACCTACCTGCACCAGCCGGGAGGGCGACGAACGGGTCAGGCGGGAACAGACGCCAGGAGTGGGCACCAGGCTGGCCGAGCGCACCCAGACAGGAAGTGCAGGGCGGGGGATCTCCACACACCATAGATTTGATTTAAAGAGGGAATAACATATATGTTCATTGGGATAAAGAAACCTAACTCATTCTTTAGGGAAGCAAAAGGGGAAGGGAAAGGGGGGGACTGATAGAAGGGAGGACAAAAGCAAGGGAAAAAAGGGTAAAGAAAAGAGAGGGGGGTGATAAAAAGGGAGGGCAGATTGGGGGAGGCAGGGGTAAGAAGTAAAATGTTGGTGAGGAGGAATAGGGTGAAAGAAGGGGGAGAAAGTACAAAGGGGATAAATAGAATGGAGGGGAATAGACAGTCAGTAATAATAACTGTGAATGTGAATGGGATGAACTCTGCTATAAAACGGAAGCTAATTGCAGAGTGCATTAAAAACCAGAATCCTACAATATGCTGTTTACAAGAAACACATTTGAAGCAGAGAGATACACACCAAGTAAAGGTAAAAGGCTGGAGTAGAATATATTATGCTTCAGCTAAAGTAAAAAAAGCAGGGGTAGCAATCCTTATCTCAGACAAAGTGCAGGCAAAAATAGATCTCATTAAAAGAGATAAGGAAGGAAATTACATCTTGCTTAAAGGTACTATAGATAATGAAGTAATATCAATATTGAATATGTATGCGACAAGTGGTATAGCATCCAAGTCCTTAAAGGAGAAGTTAAATGAGTTACAAGAGGAATTAGACAGTGATACTATACTAGTGGGGGATCTGAATCTCCCCCTCTCAGAATTAGATAAATCTAGCCAAAAAATAAATAAGAAAGAAGTGAAAGAGGTGAATAGAATACTAGAAAAGTTAGGCATGATAAATGTCTGGAGAAAACTGAATGGGGATATAAAGGAATATACCTTTTTCTCAGCAGTACATAGCACATTTCCAAAAATTGACCATGTATTAGGGCTCAAAAACATCATAGTTAAATGTAGAAAGGCAGAAACAGTAAATGCATCCTTTTCAGATCATGATACAATAAAAATTACATGTAAAAAAGAGCGAGGGAAAAGTAGAATGAAAATCAATTGGAAACTAAATAAATAAATAAATAATTTCATTCTAAAGAATGAATGGGCCAAACAAGAAATCATAGAAACAATCAATAACTATATCCAAGAAAATGACAATAATGAGACAACATACCAAAATCTATGGGATGCAGCCAAAGCAGTGCTTAGGGGAAAATTTATAGCTCCAAATGCTTACATTAATAAAAAAGAGAAAGAGGAAATTAATGAATTGGGCGTGCAACTTAAAAAGCTAGAAAAAGAACAAATTAGAAATCCCCAATTAGATACTAAATTAGAGATCCTGAAAATCAAAGGAGAAATTAATGAGATTGAAAGCAAAAAAACTATAGAATTAATCAATAAAACTAAGAGCTGGTTTTATGAAAAAACCAATAAAATAGATAAAATATTGGTTAATTTGATTAAAAAAAAGAAAGAAGAAACCCAAATTACCAGTATCAAAAACGAAAAAGGGGATGTTACCACCAATGAAGTGGAAATTAAATCAATAATTAGGAATTATTTTGCCCAACTGTATGCCAATAAATTTGACAATCTAAATGAAATGGATGAATATTTACAAAAATACAAACTGCCCAGGTTAACTGAAGAAGAAATGAAATCCTTAAATAAACCCATATTAGAAAAAGAAATTGAACAAGCCATTAATGAACTCCTTAAGAAAAAATCCCCAGGGCCAGATGGGTTTACAGGTGAATTTTACCAAACATTTAAAGAACAATTAATTCCAATATTATACAAATTATTTGGAAAAATAGGTGAAGAAGGAGTTCTACCAAATTCATTTTATGACACAAATATGGTGGTGATACCAAAACCAGGCAAAACAAAAACAGAGAAAGAAAATTATAGACCAATTTCCCTAATGAATATTGATGCTAAAATCTTAAATAAGATATTAGCAAGGAGATTACAGCAAGTGATCACCAGGATAATACACTATGACCAGGTGGGATTTATACCAGGAATGCAGGGCTGGTTCAACATTAGGAAAACTATTAACATAATCAACCACATCAATAAGAAAACCAACCAAAATCATATGATTATCTCAATAGATGCAGAGAAAGCTTTTGACAAAATACAACACCCATTCCTAATAAAAACACTGGAGAGTTTAGGAATAGGTGGAGCTTTCCTTAAAATAATAAACAGTATCTACCTAAAGCCATCAGCAAGTATTATATGCAATGGAGATAAATTAGAGGCCTTCCCAATAAGATCAGGGGTGAAACAGGGATGTCCATTATCACCCCTATTATTTAATATTGTCCTAGAAATGTAGCTTTAGCAATCAGAGAAGAGAAAGGAATTAAAGGAATTAGAATAGGCAAGGAGGAAACAAAACTATCACTCTTTGCAGATGATATGATGGTATACTTAAGGAATCCTCGAGAATCAACTCAAAAATTAATTGAAACAATTAACACCTTTAGCAAAGTAGCAGAATATAAAATAAATCCACATAAATCATCAGCATTTCTATACATGACCAACAAAGTCCAGCAGCAAGAGATAGAAAGAGAAATTCCATTTAAAGTAATGATAGATAATATAAAATACTTGGGAGTCTACTTGCCAAGACAAACCCAGGAACTCTATGAACATAACTACCAAACACTCTTCACACAAATCAAATCAGATCTAAATAATTGGAAAGATATCAATTGCTCATGGATAGGCAGAGGTAATATAGTAAAAATAACAATACTGCCTAAATTAATTTACTTATTCAGTGCCATACCAAACAGACTACCTAAAAATTATTTTATAGAGCTAGAAAGAATAATAACAAAATTCATCTGGAAAAACAAAAAATCAAGAATATCCAGGGAAATAATGAAAAAAAATTCACAGGAAGGTGGGTTAGCGGTACCAAACCTGGAGCTCTACTATAAAGCGGCAGTCATCAAAACTATCTAGTGCTGGCTAAAAAATAGAGTGGTAGATCAATGGAATAGGCTAGGCTCAGGAAATGCAGTAGTAAATGACACTAGTAATATAGTGTTTGATAAACCCAAAGGCTCCAGCTTCTGGGATAGGAACTCTGTATTTGACAAAAACTGCTGGGAAAACTGGCAGATAGTATGGCAGAAATTAGGCATAGACCAACATCTTATACCTTATACTAAAATAAGGTCAAAATGGATACATGATTTAGACATAAGAGGTGATACCATAGGTAAATTAGGAGAGAAAGGAATAGTGTACCTATCAGATCTTTGGAAAGGAAAACAGTTTTTGACCAAACAAGAGATAGAGTATATTATAAAATGCAAAGTGGATGATTTTGATTACATTAAATTAAAAAATTTTTGTACAAACAGAAGCAATGCATCCAACATTAGAAGGGAGGCAGAAAGCTGGGAAACAATTTTTGAGGCCAGTACTTCTGATAAAGGCCTCATCTCTAAAATATATAGGGAATTAAATCAAATTTATAAGAATCCAAGTCATCCCCCATTTGAGAAATGGTCAAAGGATATGAACAGGTAGTTTTCTGATGAAGAAACCAAAGCTATCTATTCCCATATGAAAAAATGCTCTAAATCTCTAATGATTAGAGAGATGCAAATTAAAACAACTCTGAGGTACCACCTGACACCTATCAGATTGGCTAAAATGACAAAAAAGGAAAATAATAAATGTTGGAGAAGCTGTGGGAAAATTGGAACACTAATCCATTGTTGGTGGAGCTGTGAACTGATCCAAGCATTCTGGAGAGCAATTTGGAATTATTCCTAAAGGGCGATAAAGCTGTGCATACCCTTTGACCCAGCAATACCACTTTTGGGTCTTTTTCCCAAAGAGATCATGGAAGGGGGAAAGGGACCCACATGTACAAAAATATTTATAGCTGCTCTTTACGTGGTGGCAAAGAATTGGAAGTTGAGGGGGTGCCTATCAATTGGGGAATGGCTGGACAAGTTGTGGTATATGAATACAATGGAATACTATTGTGCTATAAGAAACGATGAGCAGGAGGAGTTCAGAGAAACCTGGAGGGTCTTGTGTGGGCTGATGATGAGTGAGATGAGCAGAACTAGAAGAACATTGTACACAGTAACATCAACATTGAGTGTTGATCTACTGTGATGGACTATATTCTTCTCACCAATGCAGTGGCACAGAAGAGTTCCAGGGAACTCGTGATGGAAGAGGATCTCCAAATCCAGGAAAAAAAAAAATAACTGTGGAGTATAGATGCTAAATGAACCATACTATTTCTTTTGTTTTTGATGCTGTTGTTTTTTTTCTATTTTGAGGTTTTCCATCATTGCTCTGATTTTTTTCTTATCACATGACTAATGCAGAAATAGGATTAATGTTATTATGTGTATATATATATTTATATATATATATATATATATATATATATATATATATATATATATATATATATATAACCTATATCAGATTACCTGCTGTCTAGGGGAGGGGGGAGGGAGGGGAGGGAGAGAGAAAAATCTGAAATTGTAAAGCTTGTATAAACAAAGGTTGAGAACTATCTTTACATGTAATGGAAAAAAAATAAAATACTTTATTAACTTAAAAAAAGAAAAAGTTTGTTATCTGAGCATATTTATTTTACTGATGGAATCTAACATGATTTAATTAATTAATCATAATAAAGAAAAACTTTGCTTGGCTAACAAATGAGCTCCCTTACTTTGGTTGCAGCCTCATTTTCTTTTTTTCCCTGTCCAGAATCTTTTCCATGATGAGATAGTCCTTCATTTTTTTTTTTTACTAAACTTTGTTCTCTTATGAGTTGGGAATAGTATCACGAGAGGTAAGTGTGATAATGTCAAGGAATATTTTGTGTTGTTTTAGCACATCAATACTGTCACTGCATAATAAACACAATGCTTTGGCATCTACTTTTTTAACAAAATAATCCTTATTCCACCGAGCCTTAAAAGCATATAATTTGAAGTCCACTTCTCTATTTTTTTTTTCTGTTTTGACATTATGGGTATTCCCTGGTAATAAAACATGCAAAATGCTATGACAAAGTGATACATGTGGCACTCAAAATGCTGTCAAGTTATTACAGTGTTACTGCAATTTGTAGTGCACTCAGCAGCAAGGTGAAGCAGTGAGAATGCCACATATGGTCTTTGTTGAAACTATGAAGCAGGAAAACAGCCATAGACAATGTTTGAATAAATAAGCTTGGCTATATTCTGATAAAATTTTATTCATGGAGACTGAGATATTTGTTTTGTGATTTTCCTCATATTATATTATTCTTTCCCCCCCAATATAATGTAAAAAACAAACAACCAAACATTATTAGCTTTAAGGCTATACAAAAACACCAGTGGGATGAATTTGGCCTATTGGCTATAGTTTGCCAACCACCGGTCTAGATCAGAAATACTTAACTTCGGGTCCATGAACTTTTAAACTATATTTTTATAATGGTCATTTAATATTCTTGATTTATTTTGAAATCTTGTGTGCTTTATTTTATATATTTAATAACATTCTTCAATTGGTCCATGGGTGTCATCAAACAACCAGTGGGGTTGATGATACATTCATACATGGAGATAGTTAAGCACCCTTTATCTAGGGGGCCTCTGAGGTGCTGAAATATTTTAGATTCACAGAATATGAGAGTTGCAAAATAGCTCACAAGTGATCTAGTCCAACAGTTCTTCTACAAGAGTATCCTCTGCAATACCCTTGCCCCAAATGATCATCTAACCTTTGTTTGCTCTATATTTGGGGGGTGGCTAGCATTACTATCTGAGGTGATAAATTCTACTTTTGGACAGCATTAGGAAAGATTGTCAATCCCCTGCTTATCAGCCAATGTGGACTTTGAGAAGATAGGGAACAAAATTTTAAAAAAGGCAATCGTATCATATCTATGACTGACGATGACCTCAGCAATTCCACCTATCATTATCCAGATGAGGAAACTGAGTTCCAGGGAGATGAAATGGCTTGCACAAAACTTCCCAGGTAGCACAGCCAATGTGCTTTTCATTGGAACCCCTAGAGAAGAATGTGGCAAAATGTGAAAAGAAAATAAATGAATGAAAGTGAAAGGGTACCACTGTGGTTTGTAACTAATCATACACATGGCCCAAAACTGCAAAAATAAAAAGAATAAGGGGCAACTAGGTGGCACTGGCCCTGGATTCAGGAGTACCTGAGTTCAAATCCGGCCTCAGACACTTAATACATACTAGCTGTGTGACCCTGGGCAAATCTCTTAACCCCAATTGCCTCACTAAAAACAAAAAAACAAAAAACAATAACAAAATAAAATAAAATAAAAATAATAGTCTTTGCTCTGTGAGAAAATCATTATTAATAATCGACTTTTTGGGGACACAGGGACCCCACCACTTGAGGACTTAGCTCAGGAACCGTACCTGATCTCTTTCAAAGCCAGTCTAGAGGCAATAGAAATGGAAATCAGACTCTGTAGAGACAATAGAAACCATACCTATCTGCAAGCCTTTGCCCTCAGAGGGTTTATCTTTGCATTAGGCCCTGATGTCATCATGGTACAATTCATATATTTTTTTGGGGGGTGAGGAAATTGGGGTTAAATGACTTGCCCAGGGTCACACAGCTAGTAAGTGTCAAGGTTCTGAGGCTGGATTTGAACTCAGGTCCTCCTGAATCCAGTGCCAGTGCTTTATCCACTGCACCACCTACCTGCTCATTTTAATATGGACCACCCTGAAACAGTTCATTTTAATATGGACCACCCCAAGTCATGTCAACCAATGAATTTGAATGATACTAGCCAATTAGCTTTGAGTTATGCATAACAGCTGCCCCAAGGGAAGGAGAAAGGAGTTTGGATCTAGTTCCAAATTTTTTTTCTGTCCTTCCCTTCCCTCCCCTATCCCCAAGACAGCAAGCAATCTTATATATGTTATATATGTACAACAACATTAAACATATTTCTGCAATAGTCATGTTGTGAAAGAAGAATAAGAACAAAAGGGAAAAACCTCAAAATAGAAAAAAAACAACAAAGTAGAAACAGCACGGTTCAATCTGCATCCAGATGCCACAGTTCTTTTTTCTGGGTATGGAGATCATTTTCCATCATGAGTCCTTTGGAATTACCTTGCATCATTGTATTGCTGAGATGAGTTAAGTCTATCACTGTTGATCATCACACAATGTTGTTGATAGTGTATACAATGTTCTCCAGGTTCTGCTCATTTCACCCAGAATCAGTTCATGTAAAACTTTCCAGGTTTTTCTGAAATCCATCTGTTGATTGTTTCTTATAGCACAATAGCATTCCATTACTTGCATATACCATAACTTATTTAGCCATTCTCTGATTGATGGGCAACCTCTCAATTTCCAAATCTTTGCCACCACACAAAGAGCAGCTATAAACATTTTAGTACATGAGGGTCCTTTTCCCTTTTTATGAGCTAACAGTGGTATTGCTGGGTCAAATTGTATGCCCAGTATTACAGCCCTTTGGACATAGTCCCAAATTGCTCTCCAGAATGGTTGGATCAGTTCATAGCTCCACCAACACCATCAGTGTTCCAATTTTTCCACAGCTTCTCCAACATTTACTATTTTCCTATTCTGTCAAATTAGTCAAACTGATAAGTATAAAGTGGTACCTCAGAGATGTTTTAATTTGCATTTCTCTAAGCAGTAGTGATTTAGAGCATTTTTCATATGGCAATAGATAGGTTTGATTTCTTCATCTGAAAACTGCCTGTTCATATCCTTTGACCATTTCTCAATTGGGGAATGACTTGAATTCTTATAAATTTGATTTAGTTCCCTATATACTTTAGAAATGAGGCCTTTATCAGAAATATTGACTGTAAAAATTATTCAGCTTTCTCCTTCCCTTCTAATTTTGGATGCATTGCTTCTGTTTGTACTAAAAGTTTTTAATTTAATGTAATCAAAATCATCCATTTTGCATTTCATAATATTCTCTTTCTCTTGTTTGAATTGTTCTCCTCTCCATAGATCTGAGAGAGACTATTCCATCCTTTCTTAATTTACCTCTCGTATCACTCTTTGTGTCTAAATCATATACTCATGTTGTAAGATGTTGGTCTATCTCTTTTCCTAACAGTTTTCATTCAGTACTAAGTTCCTATCCCAGAAGCTAGAATCTTTAGGTTTATCAAACAGTAGATTACTATACTCATTTACCACTGTGTCCCCTGTGCCTAACCTATTCCATTGATCCACCACTCTATTTCTTAACTAGTACCAAATAGTTTTGATGATTTCTGCTTTATAGTATAGCTTCAGATTTGGTATGGCTATCCCATCTTCCTGTGCACTTTTTTATTAGTTCCCTTGATATTCTTGACTTTTTGTTCTTCCAGATTAATTTTGTTATTATTATTTCTAGCTCTATAAAATAATTTTAGGTAGTCTGATTGATATGCAACTGAATAAGCAAATTAATTAAAGTAGAATTGTCGTTTTTATTACATTAGTTCAGCCTACCCATGAGCAAATGATAGTTTTCCAAATATTTCGTCTTATTTTATTTGTATGTAAAGTGTTTTGTAATTGTGTTCATAGAGTTCCTGGATTTATATTGGCAGGTAGAATCCCAAATATTTTATATGGGCTACTGCTCCTTTAAATGGAATTTCTCTTTCTATCTCTTGCTGCTGAGCTTTGTTGGTCATGTATAGAAATGCTAATGATTTATATGGATTTATTTTATAACCTGCAACATTGCTAAAGTTGTTAATTGTTTCAAATGTCTTTTTGTTTGTTTGTTTTTGCGGGGCAATTGGAGTTAAGTGACTTGCCCAGGGTCACACAGCTAGTAAGTGTTAAGTGTCTGAGGCTGGATTTGAACTCAGGTACTCCTGAATCCAGTGTTGGTGTTCTATCCCCTGTGCTATCTAGCTGCCCCTCAAATTTTTTTTAGTTAATTCTCTAGGATTCTCTAAGTATACCATTATATCATCTGCAAAGAGTGATAGTTATGTTTCTTCCTTGCCTAATCTAATTCCCTTTTCTTCTCTTATTGCTAAAGCTAATATTTCTAATACTATATTAAATAATAGAGATTATAACGGACATCCGTGTTTTACCTCTGATCTTATTTAGAATGCCTCTAACTACTCCTCATTACATATAATGTTTGCTGATGGTTTTCAGTAGATAATGATTGTCATTTTAAGGAAAGCTCCATTTATTCCTATGCTTTTTAAGTATAAATTTATTTATTTAGAATTTTCACCAAGTTACATGTAAAAACAAATTTTTACATTGATTTTTGAAAATTCTGTGATCCAATTAAACATATTTCTGCATTAGTCATGTTATAAGAGAAAAATCAGAGCAATGAGGAAAATCCTCAAAATAGAAAAAAACAACAGCACCTCTTCATCATGGCTCTCCTGGAACTTTTCTGTACCATTGCATTGGTGAGAAGAATCTAGTCCATCACAGTAGATCAACACACAATGTTGATGATACTGCGTACAATGTTCTTCTGGTTCTGCTCATCTCACTCATCAGCCCATGCAATACCCTCCAGGTTTCTCTGAGCTCCTTCTGCTCATCATTTCTTACAGCACAATAGTATTCCATTACATTCATATGCCACAACTTGTCCAGCCATTCCACAATTGATGGGCATTCCCTCAACTTCCAATTCCTTGCCACCACATAAAGAGCAGCTATAAATATTTTTGTACATGTGGGACCTTTTCCCTTTTCCATGATCTTTTTGGGAAAAAGACCCCAAATTGGTATTGCTGGGTCAAAGGGTATGCACAGCTTTATCGCCCTTTGGGCATAATTCCAAATTGCTCTCCAGAATTGTTGGATCAGTTCACAGCTCTACCAACAATGCATTAATGTTCCAATTTTTCCACAGCTTCTCCAACATTTATTATTTTCCTTTTTTGTCATTTTAGCCAATCTGATAGGTGTCAGGTGGTAACTCAGAGTTGTCTTAATTTGCATCTCTCTAATCAATAGTGATTTAGAGCATTTTTTCGTATGGGAAGAGATAGCTTTGATTTCTCCATCAGAAAACTGCCTGTTCATATCCTTTGACCATTTCTCAATTGGGGAATGACTTGGATTATTATAAATTTGATTTAGTTCTCTATATATTTTAGAAATGAGGCCTTTATCGGAAGTACTTCACCATAAAAATTGGTTCCCAGCTTTCTGCATCCCTTCTAATTTGGGATGCATTGCTTCTGTTTGTACAAAAGCTTTTTAATTTAATGTAATCAAAATCATCCATTTTGTATTTCATAATACTCTCTATCTCTTGTTTGGTCATAAACTGTTCTCCTTTCCAAAGATCTGAAAGGTAGACTATTCCTTCCTCTCCTAATTAACCCATGGTATCACTTCTTATGTCTAAATCATGTATTCATTTTGACCTTATTTTAGTATAAGGTATAAGATGTTAGTCTATGCCTAATTTCTGCCATATTATCTCCAGTTTTCCCAGCAGTTCAAGAATTTTTTTTCTTAGTAAGAATGTGTCCCTCCTTTTCCATTTGACCATTTTTTCCCCATTTGGCCAATTGTATTTTTTAAGGAATTTTTTTCTTCAGGCAATTTTTGTGTTTCCTTTTCCAAGGTGTTGATCCTTTTTTCATATTTTTCTTGTGTAACTTTCATTTCTCTCATTTCCTTTCCCATTTTTTTCTTCTACCTCACTCATTTGATTTTTAAAATCATTTTTGACCTTTTCCAAGAAAGGTTTTTCATCTTGAAATCAAATAATCTTCCCCCTTGAGGCTTCACATGTAGGCATTTGAGATTATTGTCCTCATCTGAATTTTTGTTTTTGTCTTCTCTGTTGACATAGAAGCTCTCAATGGTAAGGGCCCTTTTCTGTTTCTTACTCATGCTGTGGTTTATTTTTTGACTTATGAAGTTGAGGTCTGCTGCTGGGGCACTGGGGACATGTTGCAAACTTCATGTGCTGGGGGATTGGGGTCTTGTCCCTTGGCTTTCTGTTCTGAGGCCTCTGTAGCTCGTAGCTCTGTAGCTCCCTGTTATAGGATGGCTTGGCCTAGTCATGCCTTTCCTGTGAGTGGTTCTCTAGCTGGCAGTTTGCCCTCTCAGACAAGGCTGGCAAATCTCACAACTCACCTGCTACCTGACCAGACTCCTGAACTAGGAACAAAGGGCCTTACTTGCTTTGCCGTGGCCAAGAGCCTCTTGCTAACTTTACCAGACTCCCTCCTCACTGTGCCATGCTGCCCTCCCCTTTTGCCCAAGTGAGAATGACCTTTCCTGAAATCTTCTAAATTATCTCAAGTTGTAAGATTGTGTCTCTCTGTCTCTTTGTAGGTTCTGTAGATCCAGAATCCATGTAGAGGATTGATTTAATGTTGTTTGTGAAGAAAACTTGGGAGAGCTCTGGAAACTTCCTGTATTCTCTCTTCCATCTTGGCTCCACCCTATGGCCCCTTACTATTTCAAACCATATTTTGGCCAATTTTTCTTGCTTTTATGAATTCCTCTGTCCTAATTTTTCTGGTGGTATTCTGCATTTTGATTAAATATTATTTTTCACCTTGGTACATTGGCTCATTCACGTTTTTTTCTTTTGATTTTTCCCATGCCTAGCCCTCATTTTTTTTTGCTTCTCCCCATTTATTAGTATACACACCACTGAGACTAAGTGGCAGAGCTTTTCTCACTTGCTTCACAAGGAAAAAGGGTTGATATGTGGAGATAGAGATCTCTGGGCTTAATCCCTCTTCTGAATAATCTCTGAGAAGAAAACTGGGCCTTAGTTGGTTTTTAAAATTCTGTTGCTAGCACACTCAATTTCTCAATGCCTTGTGCTACTCTCCATGTGGCTTTGCAGAATCAACATATGATACATTTTTAGAGTATCAAACAAGTCACATGTTAGAGTGAGTAGAATTATTGCTTGTTGCCCAATCATAACCCTGAAAGTATGTTTGAACTTATTGTCAGAGGCTTTTGGATGTGGGTGGAGAGAAATTCTGAGTAGGAGCTCTAAGTATTAAAATTCTGTGCTTTTAATTCATGGGTTTTTTTTACTATAAATATAATTTCTTGGGGTTGCAAGGTCTGTTTCCTTTTCTTATGGAATCAACTTCAATTTTCTATGGCATATAATTAGTTGTATTTGAGGAGTAGTGTTAAAGAAAATTGCAAAAGACCATTTATTCTCCCATAATTTTAGTTATGAATACTTTGACTCTATAATCTTAATTTAGGGGAAGGCAGAAGAGTAGGGATACTTATCCTATTAATATCAGAGCCTTTTCCCCAAATGTAACACATATGAATCTAATTGGGAAGGAAGATCCCTTCTTGACATGCACATAATGGTAACATCCATTTGTCCATGTTTCCTCATACAAAGAGGGACACTTCCAAATACTAACATACCATAAAAATAGTAAGCAGAAAAGTTAAATATTGACATTATTAGGTCATGTAAAAAATGGCAAATAAATTTGTAGACCATGTTTTCCTAGAGTCACTAAAGTAGGAAATACATTTGATGTCCTAATCTTGACATTTCTCAGGGAATAATTTAGTTGTCTGGACCAAGTCTAAAAGAGTAGGACTAGGGAAATGCTCTCCTTTGTTACCAACATTGTCCTTCCACTCCTAGACAGAACTGTTGAGTATATAAGAGAAGATAATTGGAGTTGTTATTGTGTTTAGTTACATAAAGACTCTGTCTCTGTCTCTATCTCATGTGTGTATATATGTATGTATGTGTATATAGAAACACATAGACACATTTGTGAGTGTGAGTGTGTGTGTATATATACATATATGGACATATATAGACATATATGAGACAGAGAGAGAGAAAGAGATGACAACAGCATAAGAATACATGAAAATAGGGAATTGTTGAAGCATACTCCATTCTATGAAATTCTTCTTAGCCTCCATGGTTCAACTCAAAGCAAACATTCCCCATGAAGAATCCTTGACATCCCTAACCCCCTCTGATTTATTTTCTTTGAACACCTGTAACAGTTACAGCCTATACCAGATAATTTTGCAATTGCTTCTTATGTGTTTGTGTTTTTATTTTGTAATTTCTCTTGTGGTCGAATCTGCAAAGACAATAGAATTTGTTTAAGGATGGGAAATTAATCTTTTATTTCTCATCTCACTCACAACATGTAGTAGAGTTCTGGAAAAAAAAAATGTGAATTAACTGAATTTCAGCCAACCAAGCAATTGTTTGGTTTATTGGATGACAGACAGACCGAACAATTCCTGCCTTCTCTAACGACTTCCCCCACCCTCCTCACTTAGCAGACGGAATTGATCAGTGTTTTTGTCACTCTATGAGTACAACCTAAGCGGAACTTATAAGTTGGCTAAAACTGTCATACAGCAGCCCGCTTTGTTTCCCCACTACAGAGAAAGAGAAGGTACATTGCAATCCAATAATATACCTACATGGCAAGGATGGCAAAGACTTCTCAAACCTCCCAAAGCTACTCCTCAAGCAAGTAAAACAGTTAAATAGTTACTTCAAAGCTCACATCTAGCTAGGAGCTCTCCCTCCCAACTCTTTGGAGATCGTCTGTTTTCTACCACTCTCCAGCAGGCCTCTTGGATTTCATTTGAGGTGCCTATTGTTATTGTTTGTTTTATGTTTACTGACTGTTGGTAATAAGACAAGAGCAGGGCCATGTTTCCTAGCAACCCAGAACCTCTTTTATTTTTCTTTGGTGCTAATTTATTAGACATCCTGGAGTCCTTTCTCAAGCTATTAAGCTACACATAAGGCTAATTTAGAGCAACACTGTTCATCTTGGTCTAACTTACTTGAAATCGATATTCATTACAATGGATTATTCACTTCACAAAGGGATACCTTTGCCCCTGACAGATATCAGGATATGGAGCATGACTCTAGAAATGGAGTAAATAGAACCTCAGTGAAAAATGCAGAGCTACGTGATTATGTGATGGAGAATGCCCACTTAAGATAAGTTGCTTCTCTTCTTATATACTGCAACTAGACAATAATGGAGAAATTGAGAAGATCCTTGATAAAGTTTCAGGAGAGTTAGCTTCTGGTCTCATTCTGGTCTCTAAACTCCTTTATAATTTTGAGCAATTCACTTAACTATTTTGTAACTAATCTTAAATCTGTAAGAGTCTTGGGATTCTGGGATAGTATATGTTGTGAAAAGGAAATTACACTGGTAGTCCTAGGACCAGAAGGCATTAGCAAAGTGGCCATAGGATGCCCATTTAGTAGAGGAGGCAAGGGGGAAGGTCCTGTAGAGCTTATCTAGTGGTGGATGTTTATAACCCTGATAGAGATCAAATTTTACTTTGTGTATTTGTAAGTGTTAATTAGAACTGACAGGAACTCAGAGTGTACTTCATTTTAGAACAACATGAAAGTCTCCTTGCTCTGCATTTTGGTTGAAACAGCATAAGAAACCCTTTGACTTCTTTTTGGTAGCTCCCTTGACTAACCTTTTTTAGGGCAGGGGTAGTACTTTTTTGTAATGCATGGAATAAAATAAATGTAATTATAAAGAAGACCAATTATATAAAAATAAATATATATTTGTTTTCCATTCAAGCTCATGAATCCCTAAAATTTATAGAACTCCACAGGGGTCTGTGGACCTCAAAATAAAAACCTCTCTTTAAGCTAACTGCCTAATTTCAAGTAGTAATATGAAAAATGATAAATGTAAGATGATGATCCTGTGTGAGATACTGGATACAAGATGATAATCTGAGTCATTTTAACCTCTCATTTCACCATGCTGATGATGTGTAAATATATTTCTCTACTTCCCTGGATTATAGAAACTAAGTTACTTTGGTATGAGGGAAGTATTAATTTAATAAATATAAGCAGGCAACACAGGGATATAAGACAAGTTCCAGTTACCTGAGATTGAATTAATCTTTATCCTTTTTATTGACCTCCAGATATTTTGTTTCCCTAGAGCTTAAGTTCTCTGAAAGGGTTGGGGATAGGTAGAGGTAGGGGGTTCTTTTAATTTTCAGACAGAGACAGAAAAGACACTAACACAAGAAAAACTTACAGCACAAAAGGACAGAAATCTGATTTTCTATTAAGGTAGAATACAACTTTTAGCCTTGCCACTAATCATCAGTGATCCCTTTATTTTGCTGAACTTTATGATGTTTATTCATGATCATGGTTGTCATGTAGACCAGATATTGGAATTGTTCTTTCTACTTAGTGTTAGAATACAAAACTAGGACCAATACATACAAATTAATGGGAGAAGGGTTTAAGCTTAATAAAAGAAATTTTCCTTTTTAACAATAAAGGATATTCAGAATTATAGTATATTTTTAGAATTTGGGAAAGTTCCTATTATTGCCTTAGATTATTAATGGATTAATTTCTTTTCTTTTTTTTTTTGGGGGGGGGTGGAAGGGCAATGAGGGTTAAGTGATTTGCCCAGGGTCACACAGTTAGTACGTGTCAAGTGTCTGAGGCAAGATTTGAACTCAGGTCCTCTTGAATCCAAGGCTCATGCTTTACCCACTGCAAAACCTAGCTGCCACCAATGGATTATTTTCAATATCATTTCTCTCTAATGACTCCAAGTTTACCAGTCTCAGAGTCATCGTTATGGAATATTTAATTTTAGTAGTCTATCTAGTTTTGCGCCGATTAATGCAAAGGGTATGAAGAAGAATTTGAATCTAATTATTATATTTTGTTTATTGTAATAACATATGGATAAGAATAAATGCTAGTAACATCTTACAAAGGATCCCTTAGCCCATCAAAAAATAGGAAGTTCATAATTTGGCAGATGAAACCTATCTAAGGGCAATGGAAGACTCTGTGGAGGTCTCCCAAAATAATTAAATCAATTTACATAGCACTTTTAATGAGTTGGAAAAAATGAGTTCAAAGACAGGTTAACAAAACAATCTCATGCTTAACTCAATAAAGATTTGCTTGTTATTTTTGTTTGTTTACTTTGCTCCCTGTTAATTCAATAAAGGTGTGCTTAAGTTTCAGGTATTTATTTATTTGATAACCTATTTATTTATAATTCACTGGTTGTCATGGTGTGGGGGTAGCAAGTAGAGGTAAATTATTAGCCTAGGGCCAAGAATGAAAAGGACCACAAAATTATCTGTATATAGAAACATCAATTTTACAGTGAATACACTTGGATATCAGAAAGAAGTCACAAGTCTATGCCAGCAAAGTAAGAAGACTTAACTAGGTCTTAGGCAGGAGTTTTTGCTCTAGGGTCTTTGAAGGTGTACATAATTACATCTGTCTATAAATAAAGTTATATAGAGATTGATCACAATATATATGTTGATAGAGATACAGGGAGAGGAATAGATAGAAAACTATTTTAATATAATTAGTTTCTTTTGTAATTCTGTGCATTTAAAAGTTTTATTCCAAAAACTGGGTCTGTAGGCTTCACTAGATAGACAAAGGGGTCCATTACACAAAGTTAAAGGAAGGCTGTGATTTGATGTCCAGGTAATCCCCAAAGTTATGATATATCATTAGCAGAGGGGCAGCTAGGTGGTACAGTGGATAGAGCACCAGCCTTGGCTTCAGGAGGACCTGAGTTCAAATCTGGCCTCAGACACTTGACACTTACTAGCTGTGTGGCCCTGTGCAAGTCACTTAACCCCAACAGCCTCACCAATATGTGTGTGTGTGTGTGTATGTGTATATGTATGTATATATGTATATGTGTGTATGTATATATATGGTCCACTAGGATTAAGCTTCCTGCTAATAATTTATATATATATATATATATATATATATATATATATATATATATATATATATGTATGTATGTATGTATATATATGTATATATATGTATATATATGCATGTATGTGTATGTATATGTATATACATGTGTGTGTATATTGAGAGAGAGTCCATTAGGATTAAGCTTCCTGCTAATGATTATATATATATATATATATGTATATGTATATATGTATGCATATATGTATATACTACATACATGTATGTATATATTATATATGCATGTATGTGTATGTATATGTATATACATGTGTGTATACTGTGTGTGTGTGTATATTGAGAGAGAGTCCATTAGGATTAACCTTCCTGCTAATTATATATATATATATATATATATATATATAAATGTGTGTGTATACATATATATGTAATTAGCAGCAAACTTAATCCTAATGGACCACATTTGTGCTATAGCCTTGTTATACTTTCTGCAAGGTTTTGTATTCATGTACTTATATACATGTAACAGGTACAATTACATGTAGGGTCACTATGGTGAGAGCTGTGCTCTGATCTTGGTTTTGAAGTAGATCATTTTACCTAATATTCCCAGCACTGTGAAATTCCTAGAAAAATCAATCTTTGTATATTGCCTCTATGTCCTCAATTCACTCACTTTTCAAACTTTTGCAATTTTTCTTGCAACCCCATCACTTGACTGAATTACTTTCTTCAAGATTACCAAGAAACCAATTTTTCTAATGCAATGTTCTTTTCTCAGTGGTCATCCCTTTTTTTTTTAAATGTATAAGTTATTTTATTTTTTCCATTACATGTAAAGATAGTTCTCAACTTTTGTTTATACAAGCTTTACAATTTCAGATTTTTCTCCCTCCCTCCCCTCCCTCCCCCCTCCCCTAGACAGCAGGTAATCTGATATAGGTTATGTCTATATATCTCTATACATATAGATATAGATATAGATATATATACACACATATATATACACATAATAACATTAATCCTATTTCTGCATTAATCCTGTTACAAGAGAAAAAATCAGAGCAGTGATGCAAAACCTCAAGATAGAAAAAAAAAAAACAACAGCACCCAAAACAAAAGAAATAATATGGTTCAATCAGCATCTATACTCCACAGTTCTTTCTTTCTTTTTTTTTCTTGGATTTGGAGATCCTCTTCTATCATGAGTTCCCTGGAACTCTTCTGTACCATTGCATTGGTGAGAAGAATATAGTTCATCACAGTAGATCAACACTCAATGTTGATGATACTGTGTACAATGTTCTTCTGGTTCTGCTCATCTCACTCATCATCAGCTCACGTAAGACCCTCCAGGTTTCTCTGAACTCTTCCTGCTCATCATTTCTTACAGCACAATAGTATTCCATTGTATTCATATACCACAACTTGTCCAGCCATTCCCCAATTGATGGGCACCCCCTCAACTTCCAATTCCTTGCTACCACGTAAAGAGCAGCTATAAATATTTTTGTACATGTGGGTCCCTTTCCCCCTTCCATGATTTCTTTGGGCAAAAGACCTAAAAGTGGGATTGCTGGGTCAAAGGGTATGCACAGCTTTATCGCCCTTTGGGCATAATTCCAAATTGCTCTCCAGAATGGTTGGATCAGCTCACAGCTCCACCAACAATGCATTAGTGTTCCAATTTTCCCACAGCCTCTCCAACATTTATTATCTTCCTTTTTTGTCATTTTAGCCAATCTGATAGGTGTCAGGTGGTACCTCAGAGTTGTTTTAATTTGCATCTCTCTAATCATTAGAGATTTAGAGCATTTTTTCATATGGGAATAGATAGCTTTGGTTTCTTCATCAGAAAACTGCCTGTTCATATCCTTTGACCATTTCTCAATTGGGGAATGACTTGGATTCTTATAAATTTGATTTAATTCCCTATATATTTTAGAGATGAGGCCTTTATCAGAAGCACTGGCCTCAAAAATTGTTTCCCAGCTTTCTGCCTCCCTTCTAATTTTGGATGCATTGCTTCTGTTTGTACAAAAATTTTTTAATTTAATATAATCAAAATCATCCACTTTGCATTTTATAATATACTCTATCTCATGTTTGGTCAAAAACTGTTCTCCTTTCCAAAGATCTGATAGGTACACTATTCCTTTCTCTCCTAATTTACCTATGGTATCACCTCTTATGTCTAAATCATGTATCCATTTTGACCTTATTTTAGTATAAGGTGTAAGATGTTGGTCTAAGCCTAATTTCTGCCATACTATCTTCCAGTTTTCCCAGCAGTTTTTGTCAAATACTGAGTTCCTATCCCAGAAGCTGGAGTCTTTGGGTTTATCAAACACTACATTACTAGTGTCATTTACTACTGCATTTCCTGAGCCTAGCCTATTCCATTGATCTACCACTCTATTTTTTAGCCAGTACCAGATAGTTTTGATGACTGCCGCTTTATAGTAAAGCTCCAGGTTTGGTACCGCTAACCCACCTTCCTGTGAATTTTTTTTCATTATTTCCCTGGATATTCTTGATTTTTTGTTTTTCCAGATGAATTTTGTTATTATTTTTTCTAGCTGTATAAAATAATTTTTAGGTAGCCTGATTGGTATGGCACTGAATAAGTAAATTAATTTAGGCAGTATTGTCATTTTTACTATATTAGCTCTGCCTATCCATGAGCAATTGATATCTTTCCAATTATTTAGATCTGATTTGATTTGTGTGAAGAGTGTTTGGTAGTTGTGTTCATAGAGTTCCTGGGTTTGTCTTGGCAAGTAGACTCCCAAGTATTTTATATTATCTACCGTTACTTTAAATGGAATTTCTCTTTCTATCTCTTGCTGCTGGACTTTGTTGGTCATGTATAGAAATGCTGATGATTTATGTGGATTTATTTTATATCCTGCTACTTTGCTAAAGTTGTTAATTGTTTCAAGTAATTTTTGACTTGATTCTCGAGGATTCCTTAAGTATACCATCATATCATCTGCAAAGAGTGATAGTTTTGTTTCCTCCTTGCCTATTCTAATTCCTTTAATTCCTTTCTCTTCTCTGATTGCTAAAGCTAACATTTCTAGGACAATATTAAATAATAGGGGTGATAATAGACATCCCTGTTTCACCCCTGATCTTATTGGGAAGGCCTCTAATTTATCTCCATTGCATATAATACTTGCTGATGGCTTTAGGTAGATACTGTTTATTATTCTAAGGAAAGCTCCCCCTATTCCTAAACTCTCTAGTGTTTTTATTAGGAATGGGTGCTGTACTTTGTCAAAGGCTTTCTCTGCATCTATTGAGATAATCATATGATTTTGGTTGGTTTTCTTATTGATGTGGTTGATTATGTTAATAGTTTTCCTAATGTTGAACCAGCCCTGCATTCCTGGTATAAATCCCACCTGGTCATAGTGTATTATCCTGGTGATCACTTGCTGTAATCTCCTTGCTAATATCTTATTTAAGATTTTAGCATCAATATTCATTAGGGAGATTGGTCTATAATTTTCTTTCTCTGTTTTTGCTTTGCCTGGTTTTGGTATCACCACCATATTTGTGTCATAAAACGAATTTGGTAGAACTCCTTCTTCACCTATTTTTCCAAATAATTTGTATAATATTGGAATTAATTGTTCTTTAAATGTTTGGTAAAATTCACCCGTAAACCCATCTGGCCCTGGGGATTTTTTCTTAGGGAGTTCATTAATAGCTTGTTCAATTTCTTTTTCTAATATGGGTTTATTTAAGGATTTTATTTCCTCTTCAGTTAACCTGGGCAGTTTGTATTTTTGTAAATATTCATCCATTTCATTTAGATTGTCAAATTTATTGGCATACAGTTGGGCAAAATATTTCCTAATTATTGCTTTAATTTCCACTTCATTGGTGGTAACATCACCCTTTTCATTTTTGATACTGGTAATTTGGTTTTCTTCTTTCTTTTTTTTAATCAAATTAACCAGTATTTTATCTATTTTATTGGTTTTTTCATAAAACCAGCTCTTAGTTTTATTGATTAGTTCTATAGTTTTTTTGCTTTCAATCTTATTGATTTCTCCTTTAATTTTCAGGATCTCTAATTTAGTGTCTAATTGGGGATTTCTAATTTGTTCTTTTTCTAGCTTTTTAAGTTGCATGCCCAATTCATTAATCTCCTCTTTCTCTTTTTTATTCATGTAAGCATTTAGAGCTATAAATTTTCCCCTAAGCACTGCTTTGGCTGCATCCCATAGATTTTGGTATGTTGTCTCATTATTGTCATTCTCTTGGATAAAGTTATTGATTGTTTCTATGATTTCTTGTTTGGCCCATTCATTCTTTAGAATGAAATTATTTAGTTTCCAATTGATTTTCATTCTACTTTTCCCTGGCTCTTTCTTACATGTAATTTTTATTGCATCATGATCTGAGAAGGATGCATTTACTATTTCTGCCTTTCTACATTTGACTATGATGTTTTTGTGCCCTAATACATGGTCAATTTTTGAAAATGTGCCATGTACTGCTGAGAAAAAGGTATATTCCTTTCTATCCCCATTCAATTTTCTCCAGACATCTATCATGTCTAACTTTTCTAGTAATCTATTCACCTCTTTCACTTCTTTCTTATTTATTTTTTGGCTAGATTTATCTAATTCTGAGAGGGGGAGATTCAGATCCCCCACTAGTATAGTATTACTATCTAATTCCTCTTGTAACTCATTTAACTTCTCCTCTAAGAACTTGGATGCTATACCACTTGGCGCATACATATTCAATATTGATATTACTTCATTATCTATAGTACCTTTAAGTAAGATGTAATTTCCTTCCTTATCTCTTTTAATGAGATCTATTTTTGCCTGCACTTTGTCTGAGATAAGGATTGCTACCCCTGCCTTTTTTACTTTAGCTGAGGCATAATATATTCTGCTCCAGCCTTTTACCTTTACTCTGTGTGTATCTCTCTGCTTCAAATGTGTTTCTTGTAAACAGCATATTGTAGGGTTCTGGTTTTTAATCCACTCTGCAATTCACTTCCGTTTTATAGCAGAGTTCATCCCATTCACATTCACAGTTATTATTACTGACTGTCTATTCCCCTCCATTCTATTTACCCCCTTTGTACTTTTCCCCCCTTCTTTCACCCTATTCCTCCTCACCGACGTTTTACTTCTTACCCCTGCCTCCCCCAATCTGCCCTCCCTTTTTATCACCCCCCTCTCTTTTCTTTACCCTTTTCTCCCTTGCTTTTGTCCTCCCTTCTCAGTCCCCCCCTTTCCCTTCCCCTTTTGTTTCCCTAAAGAGTGAGTTAAGTTTCTTTATCCCAATGAACGTATATGTTATTCCCTCTTTGAGTCAAATCTAATGAGAATAGGGTTGAAACCATGTTCCCCCCTCCTTTCTTTCCCTCTATTATAATAGGTTTTTTTCCACCTCTTCATATGATATAATTCATCCCATTCCACCTCCCCTTTCCTCTCCTCCCCATAGACTCCCTTTTTATCTCCTTAATTCTTTTGTATCATCACATCAAAGACAATTTATATTTATACCCTCTATATAAAGTCCTTCTCTCTGCCCAAATACATTTACAGTTCTTAAGAGTTATGAGTATTATCTTCCTGTGTAGGGATATAAACAGTTTAACCTAATAGGGTAACTTTTTTTTTCCCCCTCTGTTTACCTTTTTAAACTTCTCTTGAGTCTTGTATGTTGAGATCAAATTTTCTATTCAGTTCTGGTCTTTTCACCAGGAAAGATTGAAAGTCCCCAATGTCATTAAATATCCATCTTTTCCCCTGAAAGAAAATGCACATTTTTGCTGGGTAATAGATTCTCGGCTGCAATCCAATCTCCTTTGCCTTCCGGAATATCATATTCCAAGCCTTGCGGTCCTTTAATGTTGAAGCTGCCAGGTCCTGAGCAATCCTGACTGTGGCTCCATGATATTTAAATTGCTTCTTTCTGGCTGCTTGGAGTATTTTCTCCTTCACCTGATAATTCTGGAATTTGGCTACAATATTCCTTGGAGTTTTCCTTTTGGGGTCTCTTTCAGGAGGTGATCGGTGGATTCTTTCAATGATGATTTTATCCTCTGATTCTATGATATCAGGGCAGTTCTCCTTAATAATTTCCTGGAATATGGTATCTAGATTCTTTTTCTGGTCATGGCTTTCAGGCAGTCCAATGATTCTCAAATTGTCTCTCCTCGATCTGTTTTCCAGATCAGTTGTCTTTCCAATGAGGTATTTCACATTTTCTTCTATTTTTTTCATTTTTTTTATTCTGCTTGACCAATTCTTGGTGTCTCATGGATTCCTTTTCTTCCAACTGTCCCACTTTAATTTTTAAGGCATTGTTTTCTTCAGTGAGATTATGCACCTTTTTTTCCATTTGGCTAAGTGAATTTTTTAAGGTATTGTTTTCTTCAGTGAGATTATGTACCTTTTTTTCCGTTTGGCTAAGTGAATTTTTTAAGGTATTGTTTTCTTCAGTGAGATTATGCAGCTTTTTTTCCATTTGGCCAAATGAATTTTTTAAGGCTTTGTTTTCTTCAGCTTCCTTTTCTAAGCTGCTGATTCTTTTTTCATAGTTTTTTTGTGTTGCTTTCATTTCTCTCCCCATTTTTTCTTCTACCTCTTGCAATTGATTTTTAAAATCCTTTTTGAGCTCTTCCAGGAAGGCTTTTTGTTCTTGCGACCAATTCACCTTCCTTTGTGAGGCTTCAGATGTAGACAATTTGAGGCTATTGTCCTCATCTGAGTTTGTGTTGGCTTCTTCCCTATTGATACAGAAGCTCTCAATGGAGAGGGCTCTTTTTTGCTTCTTACTCATTATTGCAGCTTATTTATTTATTCTTTAAGTTGAGGTCTGCTCTGGGGGCACCAGGGTCCCTGTTTTGGGCTTCTTGTGCAGGTGTATAGGTGCTGTGTGACCGGGCTTTTACTCTGAGGCCTTTATGGTGTGTGGAGATCCCCTGTCCTGCACTTCCTGTCTGATTGTGCTCGGCCAGCCAGGCGCCAGACCCCGGCGTCTGATCCCGCCGTTCGTGGCCCTCTCGGCCGGTGCAGGTAAGTTTTTCCACTGTCCTTCTTGGCCACCAGATTTTTGAACCAGGTTCCGGGAGCCTCAGTTGTTCGGCTGTGGCCCGCAGCTCCTGCTGATTTGCCCCGACCCCCTCGGCGCTGGGTTGCTGCCCTGCGCTGGGCCTCCCTTTTGCCCGAGTCAGACCGACCTTTTCCTGAAGTCTTCTAAATTATCTCTGGTTGGAGGACTGTGTCTCTCTGTCTCTTTGCAGGTTCTGTAGTTTCAGAATCCGTCCAGAGGCTTGATTTAATGTTCGTTTTGAGGGAACAGAAGGAGAGCTCAGGCAGCTTGCTGCTTCCTCTCCGCCATCTTGGCTCCGCCGGCTCGCTCAATGATTTTTGAAAAAAACAACAACATGGAAAGAGTTACACAAAACAATGAAGAGCAAAATTAACATAACCAAGGGAACATTGTATACAGAAACACAAATATTGTTTTAAGAATGCCTGAGCAATTAAGTTATTTTGACTACTATAAATACTCAATTTAACTATAAAGGACATGTACAGAAAGATACTATTCATATCCAGAGAAAGAACTGATAAATAGAAGTTTGTATATAATAATTTTACACACACACATATGTATATATGTATGTGTGTAGATATACATACATATACACATCTGCCCATGTGTATTAATGTAGCCAATTCTAGGGGATGTGTGGGAAGGAAGAAAAAAAATTATGATACTTTTCTTATATAAGGAATAGCAAGTTATATATAGTAGATTTGCAATTTCATGGGAAATCATCTATTTTTTATTATACTATGCTACTCAAATGCTTATTTTATTCCTGTGGTTATTAAAATATAATTATTATTGCTGTAGATATCAATTTGGGGTAATATATTATTAATTTATTAATATCATACCAGTAAAGAATTGAGCACATCTTCCTACCATCTCATGGTCTCAGGCCACATGGTAGAGAAAGCAGGGAGAGAGCTTCATCATGCCTGTTAATGCAAGCAGGAGAAAAGCCCCATAAGACCTATGCTGTCTCCCAGAGAGACAGCACAAGGTCTCAAGGAGACACAAGAGAGTTCAGAAGACTTAGAAAACCTATGTTATTTAAAAGAGAGAGAGGGCCAAGAGAGTTCCTGACATCTTCCCAGGATTTTTATCCTCTTTCCATAGAGGCAGGTCATAATACATTGATCAAATCTAATTGGCTATCATCATTCAGCTACATTGGTTGACATGATTTGAAGGTGGTCCATATGAAAATGAACTCTACAGACAACATCATGGAAAAGAATGCAAAAGACCCTAGCTCAATTTGCTTAAGGCAAAGTCCTTTATCTAGGTGTGGTTTGATCCCATTAGTCCTTCACTGAACTAGACAAAAGAATCAATCTACATTTCTTTTGTTCCCTTGGGTTTGTCAAGGAGAACTGTATTTTCTGGGGTGGGTCGAACTTAGAAATTGATCTCTGGATCCCCCTAAGAAATCCATTATTAATAATTATTGTATTACATTCCATAAATGAAAAATAAATTTTAAAAGAATTTGTAATAGAAGAAAAAAAAGAGTAGTCTGACATGTGTCCTAATTTATGGGAGGATTTATTTATATGTTTTGAGAAACAATAGGTAGGATCCCTTGAACTGAACTTCTACAATGCAAGTCATCTAGGAAGGCTAGAAAGTTATCAAGTATGATATTCAAAAAATGCAGTAAGAAATTATTTTGATGAGTAGAGAGTACTGATTAGCCAATTTAGGATCAAGAATACTTAAGCTGAGAATTAACTGGGAATGAATCAAATGTTAGAACTGGCAATACACACATATGAGTATTTGTATATATGTGTTATTTATATATGTATGTGCATATGTATGTATGTTTGACAATTTTGTTGTTTGTTTTTAAAATAAATATATTTGGGAGGAGATGATTAAGGAAGAAAGAGTGTATCAGATGAATGGGACATGGCAGATGACAAAGAGATGTGAAAATTACTCAACTTGTCTTTTTTTGTATTTGTGTTTTTATTTTTGTTAAGGTAACTACTTTTTTGGATTTTACATAGCTCAATAGAAATGTCTGATAGGTGGAATCCATAATAAGTATGGAGATAATATGACGCACCTACATGCCCATAAAGAGTTCAAGTTTTGGTAAATTACTTCCCAGGGAACTGAATTTGACTAGATTATTGAACCTCTGTCAGTTGTAAGTGGAAAAGTATAAAAAATGGAGTAGATACACCACAGTTTATGAAAGACAAATTACCCAATTTCCAAAATTAGAAGTGTGGAGTCTGTAGGGGATAGAATATTAAACTTGAATTTTCTTCCTGGAAAACTCCTAGACTTTATCTTTAAAAGAAGTAGAGTTTAGAAAGAACCAATGAGACTTCAGGCAGAAAAGGTCTTTTCAGACACAGCCCACTGCATTTTTACAGGATTACTAAACTAGTAGAATAGTGAAATGTTGTTGAGCCTATGTTGTTTGCCTGTGTTTTAGGAAGCCATTTGAAAACATCTTCCATTAGTATTGAGGAAAAGTTGAAAAATATACAATAAACATAGGTTGATAAAAACTGAATTTTTTGAATGACTGAACCAAACATATCATTAATGATTCAAGATCAACAAAGAAAGAGGTCTCTAGTATAAGGTATCAAATATCTCTTCTTGGTACATGATTGTTTAATACTTTTTTTAGGAATGACTTGGATAATTACATATTAAATTTACAGATGGTACAAAGATAGGTAAAATGTTGATGAGGTAATACAAAAGAACTCAGCAGGTTAGGATGTTGGAGCAAATCTAATGCAATGTACTTATTTTGATATTTTAATGAAATTTTGATCTCACTTATGTCCATATTTATTCTTATAGGACAGAGCACAACCTCTTTAGGTCTTTTCATTCTATGTGAATGTTGTCCAGATTCCTTTGTAAAATTTCTCCCAGGATATCTAGCCAGTGACCTAGTTCTCTGCCTGTCATCTCTTTACATTATGTGGATATGAATGTAGTACCTGGGATATCCATTGGTTATATAATTCATTCTTGCAGCATTACTGATTTATCTCCTTTTCTACTTACACATATTTCTGATGATGTCCTTTATGCCCTTTCTTTTGGAAAAATCCTTACTGGTAATGGATTGCTACTTATTCAATGCCTTCCTGTGACCCTTCATTGCCCATTGTATGACCCAGAATATTAATTTAAATGTAAAATATTATATAAGTATCTGTATTTCTATCTATCTACTTACTTATTTAATTTATTGAGATTGGGTCTCCTTGTCTTAGCCCAGCTGAAGAAGCAGCAGCTACTTATCAGCCTATCCCTACTGCTGATCAGCTTGGAAGTTTTTTACCATTTATCAATTGGGGAATGACTTGTATTTTTATCAATTTGAGTAAGTTCTCTATATATTTGAGAAATGAGACCTTTATCAGAGATATTTATTTCAAAAATTATTTCCAAGTTTTCTGCTTCCATAGTAATCTTATTTACATTAGTTTGTGCAAAAGTTTTTTTATTGTATATAATCAAAATTATCTAATTTACATTTAGTTTTACTCTCTATATCTTCTTTGGTCCTAAATTCTTCTTGTGCCCACAAATTTGACAGATAAACTATTCCATAATCTCTTAATTTGCTAATGGTATCATCTTTTATGTATAAATCACATACACATTTTGACTTTATTTTAGTATAGGCTGTGAGATGTTGGTCTATAACTACTTTCTGCCACAGTGCTTTCCATTTTCCCCAGCAGGTTTGGTCAAATAATGAGTTTTTGTTCCAAAACTGTGGGTCTTTGGGTATATCATATACTAGATTACTATAGTCATTTACTATAGTGAAATTTGAACCTATTCTATTCCACTGATCCACCTCTCTATTTCTTAGCCAGTACCAGATTGTTTTGATAATGACTGCTTTATAATACAGTTTGAGACCTGATACTGCTAGACCACCTTCTTTTGTATTTTTCTTTCATTGATTTCCATGACATCCCTGAGCTTTTGTTTTTCCAGATGAATTTTGTTACTATTTTTTCTCTATCTATGAAATATTTTTTTGATAATTTGACTGGTATAGCACTGCTGCCCAGACTTCTTACTTGCCTAGGAAGCTGCTAGTTTGTGGAAGGGTTGAGCCTCACTGGTGATTTGCCCCAGACACATTGACCTGCTTCAGGCCCCTACTGTGAGCCCAGAAACTTCTGCTGCTGCTCTTGTACCTCACTTCCCTCTCACCCAGGCAAGACAGAAATTTCCTGCCAGGCTGCTTCCTGCTCCTGGAATGATTCAGAGGTAGTTTTATGTTGATTTGGAGGGGAAAGTTGAGAGAGCTTCAGAGGTTCCCTTCCTCACTCCACCATCTTGGCACCGGAAGCTGATAATGTAATTAAAATAATGTTTTCAGTCATTTAACTTAGGTTATAGTATATGAATTAGTGTTCCATGATATTCTTGATGGTTCTTCTACTCATAAAAATTGTTTTTGTATTTATTAGTGGTTTCTGTTATCTCTTCTCCATTGTTTTGAAAGGTTTTTAATGGTTGTAAACCTTTTAAAAAGTTTTACATTTATTGTTCTTTTTTTAAGCTCCTCCCTATTTTAAGATTATTTTGAGATCATTTTTTGTTGTTGTTGGAAAGGTCCCCCTAGTAAGTTATGAGACTTTGTCACCAATGGATCAGATATAGTAAGAACTTGGAGGGGGTCCTGCAGGTGTTGCTACTGATTGTTTATCAGATCTTCACCTGTCCACTTTGCCAATCCTCCTTGATACTTTATATGCTTAATGGTTTGAATTAAAAAAAAGGATTAGTTTGAATTGGGGAACTTTTCATAATTCTTTTCCTAAACTCACACTTCCTTCATGTTACTTCCTTGAGTTCCTGATTCAAAGGTTTGTGAAACAGAGTTATACACACACACACACACACACACACACACACACACACACACACACTCATGCACACAGAGAGAGTAACTCATTCCATTTAGAAAGATAGAGAGACATAGAGACAGAAAGACAGAAAAACAGAGACAAAGAAAGAGATTCTTATATTACCTGCTTTTAATATTTATTAAGGAAATTTTATTTGACTTTTATGGATCAGAAGTGCCTAAATTTAGATTTAGGCCACTATTTACGGTGAGAGGACATTGCCTGAAAATTGGTTGTTGTCCTTTGTTGTAGAAGAGGATCAAAATGATATCTCTATGTTGGAGTCAAGTACAGCATGTCTGACTGATCAGATTAATACTAGCTCAGAAAAGTCTATCATAGAATGGGCACAAATATTCCTCATGAGAACAGATCCTCAAAATAGGAGAACAGGGAAGAAAATCAGAGACAATTATAGTTTATGCTTCTAACAAACTCCATACATTACCATTATAATTTAAAGCAAGAAATGGGAATTTGAAAGTTTGTTTGACATACCAAATCTGGACAAATTCAGTTTATTCTTCTTTATTGTGAAATATGTCAAGTTACAACATAGGGCTTTTATCATTCAGTGCAATGGAACTATGTACACTTGCCATTTTTTCTTGAAAACAAGTCTTCAACCCATTTAAACAAATGAAGTTGTTGAAATGATGTTGTTCAAGCTCTTTATACTGAGTTTAGATTCTAAAATCTGACTTATGCCACCTTCAAAATATATCAAAAGTATTTTCTATTTCCATTTTGTCTTCCAAAAAACAAAAGGCAGTTGCCTTCAGAAAACTAGCCTCCCAAGGTATGTTTGACATAAAGATTGATAATAAAAGCATACCCCTGCTTTGAGATGCTTGACATAATATCCAGCCCCTGATGTCTGAACCAGCTTGAAACATTGGGTTAAGTTTTAAATACAATTTTACTGACAAATTGCAATGTATAAAACCCTCCGCAATGAGAATGATCATTTTTTAAAATAGGTATTTCCTTAAATGAATGGTGGAAACACTCTCCCAAATGGAATGAGATACTCATGAAGAAATCCCAATTAAAAGTCTATGTTAGAGGGTAGCTAGGTGGGTGGTACAGTGTATAAAGCACTGGAAGAATGTATAATCTACAAGCAATCTGATGTTGGAAATGTATTTTAGTGATATAATCTAATAATCATTTTGCCTCCCAGAGAAATGCAAAAAAGAAAGTAAACTTCTTAGTTCATGGAATCATATAAATAAATAACATGAAAATATTTGACCTAGAGGGCCAAGTATATTACAGATAACAATAATCTGTAAGAAGCAAACAGAAAGGAATCTCAAATTTAACTACGCTACAAGTGTAGTTGCAAAGCTTTTGAATTTTGAGGTTAAATCTGCACTCAGGAAAAGGAAACTATTTTCAAAGAATGTTAATCCAGATTACCCAGGAATTTTCATCCAAAAAAAAAAGCCTACAACAAAACAAGAAGAAAACTTATTAAGTATCCAGCAATACTCTGCCAAAGCACACATAGGACATAAGCAATATTGTAGACAGTGTGCTGGACTTTGACTCCGGAAGACTTGAGTTTGAATCTTGAATCATAATTTAATAGTTCTGTGATCCTGTTCAAGTCACTTATCATTTCTTTTTTTTTTTTTTTTGGTTAAGGCAATTGGGGTTAAGTGACTTGCCCAGGGTCACACAGCTAGTAAGTGTTAAGTGTCTGAGGTCAGATTTGAACTCAGGTCCTCCTGACTCCAGGGCTGGTGCTCTATCCAATGCGCCACCTAGCTGCTCCCACTTATCATTTCTGAACCTCATTTTTATCACATGTAAAATGAGAAAGTTGGACTTACTGATCTCTAAGCTTCCTTCAAACCTCTGAATTTGTGACTGTATTTTAAACAAAGACCTAAATAATTTGAAAGATATCCAATATTCATGCAGTTTTGTAATAAAAGTAATCATACTTCCAAAATTATTCTACAAATGTATGAAAAAATGCTGAAGGGATATTTTATAGAATTAGCCAAAAAAAATCATAGTGGGGATCAGGGGTATAGGTTTGTCCCTACCACATCCCAATGTCTGTTAAAAAGTGTTCAATATTTGTATAAAAATATTTATAGCAGCTCTTTTTGTGGTAGCTAAGAATTGGAAATCAAAGGAATCCTTATCAATTGGGGAATGGCTAAACAAGCTGTGGTATATGATGTGATGGAATATTGTTGTGCTTTAAGAAATGACAAGCAGGACAATTTCAGAAAGGCCTGGAAAGACTGTACTGATGTACAGTAAAGGGAGCAGAACCAGGAGAATATTGTTCACAGTGACAGTAATAGTGTCCAATGAAGAACCATGAATGACTTAACTACTCTCAGCAATACAATGATCCATGACAATCCCAAAGGACTAATGATAAAGCAAACTATCCAACTCCAAAGAAAGAACTTCTATTGATTGAACACAGACTGAAGCATGCTATCTTTCACTCTTTCATTTTTTTCTTTTATTTGTTTTCATATAAAAATGACTAATCTGGTAATATTTTACATAACTATACAATGTATAACTCATATCTTATTGTTTACCACCTCAGGGAAAGGGCAGGGATGGAAGGAGGGATGATATTTGAAACTCAAAACTTGTAACAAAAATGTTTATTATTTTTAAAAAATGAAAATAAAAAGTGGTCAAGATTAAAACTGATTTATAGATGAGGAAACCGATTTCTAGGAATGTTATCTGCTCAAGGTCATGCAGTAGTAAACATGAGGGGTATGATTTTATTCCAGACCTTTTTAATCTAAAGTCATGGAACTTTCTGCTGAGTGAAAATAAATTAACATGAGCTACACATTTTTTAAAATGAAATAATGTTCTATTGTAGTATTTAAAGTTAAATAATTTTAAATGAATCTTGAAATTAATTTATCCCCAGTGAATATACTCATTTCATCTATGCATTATGTAGAGTTTTGAGAATGCTGAAAAATTCAGAAAAAAAATTCCTCTCAGTGCTGAGAGAATATTTTTTCTATTTTTTTCCAGAAAAATGTTTGTTTCAGAAGTATAAATTACACCTTCAATACTATTCAGCCATTTTCAATAGCAAGGGAAAGACAAAAACAAATTAAGGGAAAGGATTTTGGAAAGAATAGCATCAGCGAACATCAGATTCAGGAGCACAAAAAGTATTTATCCAATATCATGCACCACTTACTATGACAAAAATAATAATGCCTCCCTTTCCCCCTTTTATTTAACCTTAATTATCCTCCCTCTTTCTCTCCTCCTCCTCCATCTTCTTCTTCTCTCTCTCTTCTTCTATGTCCTCTCTTTCTGTTTTTCTCCTGCTTTCTCTCTCATGTACATATTTCTCTTTATACATAATCTTCCTGCCTTACTTGCACATTATATGTGCTTAATATATTCTTGTTGAATTGAATTTTTCCAGGTTCTCTAGCTTTTCCCATAAAGCACAATACGAATGGTTTTTCCTCCAACTGGAGCCGATCTTAAAAATCTGTTCAAATTCATTAAAGCTTTCTTTTGTGATGACTTTCCTTGCCAGTTTCAATCCCTTTCCTCATCTTTCCAGTGAAGCTACACGTCACTCTGTAAGCTATTTTAGATAGACCAGAGGATAACTCTAATCTTTTGATAATCTAAGAAGGCAGATCAGATAATTGGTCATTTTTGTTCTGGGCTTTGCTCATAGGCTTATACTTTAACTGAGTATATTGGAAAAGGAAAGATTAATGTTTTTAATTACTTGTGTCTGAGTTTGCTTGTATACTTTTTTGCATGTTTAAATCTTTTGAGAGCCAAAGAACAGAATAATCTGATAGCCCTTGAACTCTTTCCATTGGAAAAGGTTAGAAAAAATTTTGTGGGAATAATCACTCTTCATTTAAATTGACAAAGACAAACAATTGGGTTTTTATTGAATTCATAGTTTGATATTATTTGTGAGCTTGGGACCCTAGCATTTCAGGTTATGGTGTTATTTTTTTCTCTCTCATTTTCTGCATAGCTCTTCTACTTTTTATTGAGCTGCTGCTGTTTCAAATCACAGGAGGGTTCAAAAGCAGGCACTTACAAGTGAATTTAATTTAGCTGATTGGATTTGGAGGAAGGGACTTCAAAACATATCTGGATGAAATCTGGGAGTAATGTTGTTTAATAGACTAGCTTTTGTTGGGGTTCACTTCCCAGCCAGATTTCTTTCCTACCAAAGAGAAAGAAGTTTTTTATTATTTTGTTTTGTTTGTTTCCTTGCAGTTTACTTAAAACCTTAGTAATTTGTCAATATTTGGCAATCTATGTTCCAGGGACAGTGGGCTAACAGAAAAGCAAGAGTAAAGAGCAGGTGTATTTCTAGAGCTTCAGGTAACATACTGTATTAGTTCCAGGTTAGTGAAAAGAAAGTGTCATCCAGGTCCCAAATAAATTCTTTGATAGTTAGGGCTGGAGAAAAAATAACTTCAATGTGTAAAAAAACACAAAGGATGATCTCAATATAAATGTAAATGATTTTCTTGCTCATCTTCAGTCTCTTCATAATCTTTATATTAAGAATAATAATTCTTTATACTACATAGAAGCAATTTCTCAAAGGCAACATGACAAGAATTTAGCAATTTCCCAAAAAGGGATCCAGCCATTTTCAACCTCTTGCTCAAGCATGCATTCCTATCTTTATCCAAAAGCAGTAGTATATGTGTGGATGTATATCTGTGTGTGCCTTTTATATTGTATTTTGCACATATCTCTATGTTCATGTTATGTTATTCTATGTAATGTTATGTAATATAATGTAATGTTACATTATGTTGTTACATTATGTTATGTTATGTTATGTTATGTTATGTTATGTTATGTTATGTTATGTTATGTTATACTGTTTGCATATATGTTTAGTAATGTAATCCTGGGCTCAGATCTGACATTTGCATAAAATTATTCCCATTTGTGGAAAGAATAATTACTCTATGCTTTGTGTCTATGTGAGACATAGCATTTCTAAGAACTTGGGAGGGGAGAGATGAAGTTTTCTTCCTTCATTCCTTATTTAGAAAGGAGTTATCCTAGATCTTCTTCCAGTTTCAACAAAGGACACACACAGTTCTAGGTTCTCTTTAGGCAGAGGTCCCTAAAAGGACAGAAAGACATATAGAGGAAAAAGGCTTCTAAGTTTCCTTTTGTATCTATGATCATTGTTTTTAAAATATAGTTTTCCTTAAGATTTTGCCTCCCTGATGCATTTACCATGAATCATTTTGTATTATAGTTATGTGTATATCTGCATATCTCCCTAATGGACTATAATTTACAGGAAAGCAAGGACTGAGACTTGTTCAAATTAATTTTTGAACATATCCCTCTTCCCAGTTTACAGCACTGAAGACTTCAAAGAATTGTCTTTTGGGTGAGATTCAACACTATCTTCTCTCAGAGAGAGCTCATTCAGTCTGCATTTTGTCAGTTATATCCTCATCTGTATAACTTCTCTGAGTTTGATTTGCAATCTGCTTGCATAAATGGGTTTATTTTCTATTCAGTTTTTGTGATTGGCCTAGATCAAGTAGGTATCACAGTGGATAGAGCACTGGACCTGGAGTCAAGATGAGCTGAGTTCAAATATCATCTCAGACACTTTCTAGCTGTATGACCCTGGCCAAATCACTTAACACCAATTGCCTTAAAACATCTGGGGCCATCTCCAATCCTCCTGATATATATCCTGTCATTGGACCCAGATGGCTCTGGAGGAGAGAGCAAGGTTGGTGACCTTGCACACCTCTCCCTCACTTAAATCCAGTTCAGTGCAAGTCATGACATCACCCCAGTGTCATGGTCCTCTTTGAGATGAAGGAGAAAGAACAACAATAACAATAAAATGTGAATGGCAGTTGTTGGGAAGAGCATCAGGTTTTGGACACAATTTTGGGCACTGACTTTTCCTGTAAAGGAATAGCAACCAGTTTGAACCTAAAAATTATTTTCCCAATAGGAGCAATGTTTGTGGAGGGAAGATAATTATTATTCTAGCATAGTGACTCCTCTCTGAGGACAAGAGAGTATCTACCCTTATGCTCCAATCTCCTGCTTTCTGCCTCCCCTCTCTCCTTAATGCTAGTCTCACATTACCAGCTATCTCATGAACATCTCAAATTGGATATTCTATAGACTTTCCATACTCACCAAATCCAAAACAGAATTCCCAAAACCCTGCCCTCTTTTGAAATTCTTTATTAGCCTTAAGGCAACTATCATCTCCCTAGTTCTATAGTCTTGAAACCTCTGTGTTATCCTCAAATCCTTAATCTCATTAATTGCAGTATACAATTCCATATCAATTTTGTTTTTTCTCTTGGCAACATCTCTCATTGATTCCTCCTTGTATCTATTC
Source organism: Dromiciops gliroides (assembly GCF_019393635.1). Taxonomy (NCBI): domain Eukaryota; kingdom Metazoa; phylum Chordata; class Mammalia; order Microbiotheria; family Microbiotheriidae; genus Dromiciops; species Dromiciops gliroides. Next base: position 384,525,891 of record NC_057863.1, read on the forward strand.
ACAACTGCTACCCTAGTCTTAGCCTGGAATATTGCAATAGCCTCGTGGTTAGCCTCCCTACTTCACATCTTTTCACTCTCCAATCCAGCCTTCATTCAACTACCAACGTGATTTTCCTGAAGTAAAAAGCTGACAATAACAATGATACCCCCTAATCAATAAGTGTAAATGGGTCCCTATTATTTGTAGCACCAAATAGAAAATACTCCATTTAATATTTAAAGTAAATCCCAACCTGCCCATGTCCCTCCTTTCCAGTATTGCACTTTACTCCTACCACTCTATGCTCTGCCAAACCTACCTTTTTCTGTCCTTCACACACATTCCATTTCCTGACATCTTTTCCCTGATTTTACCTCATGCTTGCAATGATTTCCATCTTCATTTCTACATCCTGGCTTCCATTGCTTCCTTTAAGACTAAATTTGAATCTCACTTTTGTAAAGAGGACTTTCCCAGGCACTCTCACCGTTAATAACTTCCTGTTGAGATTACCTCTTATTCCACCTTTATATCTCTTGAATGTGCATAATTTTTTGCATATTGTCAACTCCATTGGAATATGAATCCTCTGAGCAAGAGGCCTTATTTTTACCTTTTTTTTTCCATATCCCTATAGCTTGCTTTGCATATTGTAAGTTCTTACAAAATGTATATTGATTCTCAGGCTCTCTGTATGAGAGTCTGTGACTCTTCATACATGAAGACAATATACACAGAAATATAGTGATATATTTAGGGATATCAATAGGACCTATAATTTATTTGGTAAGGGGGTCCCCAAGTGAAGAAACTCCTACCAATGCAATTCAATAAATTCCTCACAGCTCAAAGTCTTAAAGAGTTGCCTAATTCACTTAGAGGTTGTGACTAGGAAAAGAGAAAGGAAGAGAAAAAGAATGAACATTTACATAACAACAACTATGTGTCGGGTTTGTTCTAATAATTTTTTGTTTTATAAATATTCTCATTTAATCCTCAAAATACTCCTGCAAGGTAGGCACTACTATTATCTCCATTTGACAATTGAGGAAACAAGCAAATGTGGACAAAGTGACTTACTCAGGGTCATACAACTATTAAGCATCTGAAACTGGATTTGAATTTAGGATTTCTTAATTACAGGAAAACACTATACGTACTGTGCTCCCATCTGCTTCTGAATTTTATTGCTTGTCCCTTCAATTGCACATCATTATTTGAATTATAGGCATTCCTTATCAACTCGGTATTGCTTGTGTGAGTATTAAGACAAAGCCCCATGGAAGGCAGTATGGCACAGTGGAATATGCAATAGATTTATATTCAGTATTTGAATACTGGTTCTAAACATTTGTTCAGGAACAATGTTCAAGAAAGCCGCCCAAGCTGATATTGCAAGGCACCTTGAGGGACAGAAATGAGTCAGCATGTGCCAGACTAGTCAAATCAGCACCATCAATACCTTTACCAACAATTCCTCTCAGACAAAGATGAAGACAGATCAGTACCCTGAAAACAGAGCCCTGGAATAGCAGTGTTCCCCAAACTATATCACCAAGTGCAACAATTGTGGAGTATGGGATATACCTTCCTCATTACTACCAGCAATAATTGCTGAACAACTGCCGCCAATAGGCACAAAGGTAAAGGAAGCTGGGGGTGGAAACACCCCCCAGAACTCTCATCCTGCTTCTAGACCATCCCTCCTAATCATCATGTGAGGAGGTCACTCCTGTATAAAAGTAGCCAGCCATCCCACCAAACTGCCAAACAATTCCCATCCCTAGTGCAGAAAAGCCAGCTAAGCTGAAGCAGCAAGGTATCCTGACCAGGAATGGCAGAGGAGGCAACATGATCAGGGAAGTCAAATCACTACCACTACTAACTTGACCACCATCACCATCTCCCCTTTGATTCTGATGCAGACATCTCAGCACTCAGATTCAAAAATACTCTGGAAGGGGCAGCTAGGTGGCACAGTGGATAGAGCACCGGCCTTGGAGTCAGGAGGACCTGAGTTCAAATCTGGCCTCAGACACTTAACACTTACTAGCTGTGTAAACCTGGGCAAGTCACTTAACCCCACTTTCATCACTAAAAAAAAAAAAAAAGAAAGAAAGAAATTATACGGGGGTGCCTATCTGTCCCAAGTTTTAGGGGCGGCTAGGTAGCACAGTGGATAAAGCACTGGCCCTGGATTCAGGAGTACCTGAGTTCAAATCCAGCCTCAGACACTTGACACTTACTAGCTGTGTGACTCTGCGCAAGTCACTTAACCCCATAGCCCTGCAAAAAAAAAAATACAATGATTCTATCCCAGTTTCTACAATCTATATCTTTAAAATAAAGCCTGTTATCCTAAACATACCATAGCCAAATCTTTTTTTTTTAAGTTTTAGACATTGAATTTCAGTATTTTGTTTTTTTCTTGGTTAGATGAAAAAAAATTTAGCTATCTTTTTTACAATATTGATTTCCAAATTATTTCCCACCTCCCTTTCCTCCCCCATCATTGAGAAGGCAAGCAATGTGATAAAGGATACACATAAGAAGTGATATAAAACAAATTTCTATATTAATCATGTTGTGTGGAAAAAAGAAAGAAAGTGAAAGAACAAAATTCTTGATCTCCATTCAGATTCCATTCATTCTTTCTCTGTAGGCAGATTACATTTTTAATCATAGGTATTTCAGAATTATCTTAAATCTTTGTATTGTTGGGAATAGCTCATTCATTCACACTTGATTAGTGTAAAACATTGTTCTTACTGTGTACAATGTTCTATGGTTCTGTTCACTTCACTTTGCATCAGTTCATGTAAATCTTCTCAAGTTTTTTTCTGAAAGCATCCTGCTCATCCATTCTTTTAGCACAATATTATTCCATAACAATCGTATAACTAATTTGATTAGCCATTACCTAATTGATGGGCATCTCCACAACTTCCAATACTTTTCTACCAGAAAAAGAGGGGCTATAAATATTTTTGTGCACATAGGTTCTCCTCCCCTTTGTAAATCTCTTTGTGATATAAATTTAGTAGTGGTATGGTTAAGTCAAAAGGTGTGTACAGTTTTATGGCCCTTTGTACATAGTTGCAAATTGCTCTCCAGAATGGTTGGATCAATTCAAAACTCTACAAACAGTGCATTAGTGTCCCAATTTTTCCACTTCCCCTCCAACATATAAAGAGTTATTCTGTTATATATATAGTTATGTTAGTACATAGTTATATATAATATATAGTTTTGTGTATATATCTACATATATCTATATACACACATATGCAAATACACACATATATAAAACCTTGAAAAGACACAATAGTGATTTGGGCTTAAAATTATATAGGAGAAAGGACTAGAAGGCCTTTAGAAAATTATAATGTATTAGTGATTCTCAACTTTTCCCTAAAACAAAGATTTATATCAATATTTTTCTGATAATTTTGTACAATCTCATATCATGGAACACAACAGTCTTTGAAGGTGAAAATGACAGAGTGTGACAGAGAAGCACATGGTAGGTATGAGCAGATTGAGATGTATTACATGCAACGAGAGGTAATATAAATAACATCATTCAAAAATATATGTTGGAAAAAGAAGACAGGTTAGTCATGTAGCATAAGTGAGGGGTAATTGATGGACTGCTTATATATTCCATTAGTATTCTCACAATATCAAGGCACATAAGTTTATAGGATTAGAGAATAAGATCAGTGAAGGACTTTATAATCAAAGTTCCTAATATTATGGATGAGAAAATTGATACACAGGGAATTTCAGTGATTTGTCCAGAGTCTCACAGCCATGAGAAGCTCCCACAGCATGTTAGGTGGATCTCCTGTAGTGAACTTAGGGGAGAACATGGATACGAGTAGCCCAGGGTGGACAGGAATGGAGGAACAACCTGTATGGTTAAAAAGGAATACCTTTTAAAAACGACATTTTAGTTCCATTGGATTACTAAAGCATGTTCCTCTCAGGAATTGATATTAAAAATATTGTATAAAAAGCTTAAAGAATGATTGAATAATCATTCCCAAAGTAATAGGGATGCAGATGAGAAGTTTGAATCCTATTGTATCTTCTTTCCACAAAGAACTGGATAAATCAAGTGAAGGACTTGGGAAAAAGTATTTGCAATTTGACAAATGAAAATTCACCCAAAACATTTGCTGAGTGCAAGACTCCTAAGATACATTTAAAAAAAAAAAGAAATATGGGGGGCAGCTAGTTGTCACAGTGGATACGTTACCAGCCCTGGATTCAGGAGGACCTGAGTTCCAATCCAAACTCAGACACTTGACACTTACTAGCTGTGTGACCCTAGGAAAGTCACTTAACCCTCATTTCCCTGCAAAAAAAAAAAAAGAAAAAAGAAAGAAAGGAAGAAAGAAAGAAAGAAAGAAAGAAAGAAAGAAAGAAAGAAAGAAAGAAAGAAAGAAAGAAAGAAAGAAAGAAAGAAAGAAAGAAAGAAGGAAAGGAAGGAAGGAAGGAAGAAAGAAAGAAAGAAGGAAGGAAGGAAGGAAGGAAGGAAGGAAGGAAGGAAGGAAAGAAAGAAAGAAAGAAAGAAAGAAAGAAAGAAAGAAAGAAAGAAAGAAAGAAAGAAAGAAAGAAAGAAAGAGAAAGAAAGAAAGAAAGAGAAAGAAAGAAAGAAAGAAAGAAAGAAAGAAAGAAAGAAAGAAAGAAAGAAAGAAAGAGAAAGAAATATGGGTCCTGCTCTTAAGGAACTTGCAATCTGGTAGACACTAAGAAAGCTATTAAAGAATCAGTGATCCAAAGCCTAAGGTTTGCTGTAATATGTAGGGCAATAGAAAGCATATGATACTGCATCATCTATCAGCTAGATTATGAAAGAAATTCTGCAATTTGGCCTAGATCAGAGGTGTTAAACATGTTCTAGGCCACAACCGTCAAAAATTAAACTACCATATTAAAATGTAGTCCTTACGTGATTTTAATGTGTTAGTAAATGAATAAAATAAATATATAATATATGTGGGTTTTTCTAAGTCCATATGCAGCACACAGAGATATTTAAGAATTGTTTAGTAGTCACTCTTTCTATTTGAAACTGAACCAGATAACCTCTGAGCTATTTCATAGCTAGCAGGGTCCAGAATATGTATGAAATTTGAATTCCAAGGATCTGAGTTAAAAATCCCAGCTATACTGCTTACTATCTGAATGACCTTGGAAAAGTCACTAGGCCTTATTTCTTGATATGCAAGATAAGATTAGACTAGATGACCTCTGAAGGCCCTTTCAGCTTGAAATCCAAGATTCTATGATTCTGTGAATGAAAAATGCCCATCTATTATAGTACCATAATTGATGATAGCAAAAGTATCATAATTTACATGGTAGGAAGAAGAGAAGCCTGTTTGGAAGTCTATTAAGAATAGGATATCACTGTGCAATGAAATTGACTTACAATGACATTTGCATTCCATTTCTATTGATTCTGATTCACATCAGAAAATAATTCAAAGATACTCCTTTCATGTTATATGGGAACTGTTTTTTTTTTCTTTTTCTTTTTGCTCTGTACTGTCCTTTTTGTTGATATCATAATTAACTAGGTTCACTTTATAATCTCTATTCAGTTAATTCTCAAAAAAAAGCTCTATCAAGAGCTTTTTTAGGTTTCTTAAACCATTTTCCATAGGAACTTTAAACACATTAAATCTAAAAGAGAATTCATTTCTCCCCCGAAACCCTCCCTTCCTCCCTAATTCCTGTTAATGGACACCATCTTCTCATGGTCACTCAGGCCAATAACCTCAGTGTCATCCTTATCTCCTCATTCTTACTTATATACACCACACATACAATCTCTTGGCAAGTCTTGTCATTTCTACTTTCACATCTTTCACATCTCCCCCTCTCTCTATGAGAACAGCTACAAGTTGGATTCATGCATTCATTACCTCTTGCTTGAAGTATAGCAATAGCTTTGTAAGTGGTCTCCCTTCTTTAAGTAAATCACTAATCTAATCCATATTCCATTCAGTTTCCAACGTTATTTTTCTAAAGTGTAGGTTAATTAGTTCATCCTCTGCTAGGGAACTATATGGTACAGTGGATAGAGCACTGGGCCTGGAGTCAGGAACACCTGGGTTCAAATCTGGTCTCAGATACTTATGAGCTATGTGATGCTTTCACGAGTCATGTAATCACTATTTGCCTCAACTATGCAATGAGGATAAAGCAACAGCACCTACCTCCCAGGGTTGTTATAATGATCAAATGTGGTCATATTTATAAAGGGCATAGCAGGCACTACATAAATCTGTTTTACCTAAACCTTCCACTGGCAAACTCTGCTAGTTCACTATCATCTTCAAGATTCTTTGGAATTTAAAGGTCAACATAACCTAGCTGGCCCCTTTGTACCTTTCTATGCTTGTTATACTTCCTTCCAAAGATTGTATAATCTAGGAGCTTTGACCTACTAATAATTCCTTAAAAGAGATATGCCACTCAGGGACAGGAGCAGCCCTCAGCTCACTTTGCCAGCTTCTCAGCATCTCCATCATGTCCTTCAGTGCTGACCAGATTGCTGATTGAGTTTTCTAAAGAGCAATAGGATGACTTCAAGGAGGCCTTCCTCCTCTTTGACAGGACTGGTGAGAGCAAGATCACATTAAGTTATGTTCGTGATGTCCTGCGTGCTCTGAGTACCAACCCAACCAATGCAGAGGTCAAGAAGGTTTTGGGAAACCCCAGCAATGAAGAGATGAATGCTAAGAAAATTGAGTTTGAGCAGTTCCTGCCAATGATGCAGGCTATTTCCAACAACAAGGACCAGTGAAGTTATGAAGACTTTGTTGAGGGGCTGCGTGTGTTTGACAAGGAGGGCAATGGCACAGCCATGGGCGCTGAACTTCACCAGGTGCTAGCTACCCTGGGTGAAAAGATGAAGGAAGAGGAGGTGAAAGCCCTGATGACAGGTCAAGAAGATTCCAATGGCTGCATCAATTATGAAATGTTTGTCAAACACATCATGTCCATATAAATGGAACTCAAAAAAAACAAGTGATCTCTGTGAAGACTGACTGGAAACTATGCCATGAACTTTAGGAACATTCATATTCAACTCTCCAGATCAGTTGACCAACAAGGCAGGAAAAAACAATTTAGAATTTAGACTATACTATACTGAAGGCCTCCCCAATTTTTTATGTACCTTTTTTGTTTTCCTTCTGAATCCTCAAATTATGTTTCTACTACACAAGTCAAATGTTTGCAGAAGCAAACATCCTAGACAAAGTTTCTACAGGTCAAAGTTATCTCTCTTTCTGTGTTATTCACCCTGGGTAAATTTGCACCTTTGAAAGTGTCTAACAATCAATAAATCACTTTGGTAAGTCAAAAAATAAAAGAAAGATAGGCCACCTCCCATTTCTGTGCCTTTTCAATGGCAATTCTCTTGGATTTGGAATGCTTTATGCCCTCACCTTACAATGCTTAGTGTATCTGAGTTGTTTCAAGATTCAGATCACATCTCACCATCTGTAATACCACCTGCACATTCTCCTAACTCCTATTGCATTTCCTTCTCAGATTGTCTTCAATTTGCTCTGCCTACATCTTGTACATACCTAGTAATTTAGGTACATTCTTCCAACTAGAGAATGTAAATTCCTTATGAGCAGGGGATATTTTTGCTTTTCTCTCCTTGTTGATTAACACAGTGCCTAGCACATCATAAACACTTACTGAATGCTTGTTGAATGACTGATCCATAACAAACTGGGAAAAAGAAGTCTGACAAACGACTTTAGAGAAGAGATATTTCATATAAGTAGGTACTTATCTTCTCAATCAACTGAATTTCATTTCTTTTTCCCTTGCTTGCTTCCTCATTGCTTCCTATCCCTAATGCATGGTTGACTAATCAAAAAATTAGATCTCTACAAATCTGCTGATCAATGAGTCTCACTTTCACATTCTCAAAAAAAAAAGACACTGTTTAAGTATTACAACTGAACTAGCTACATAAAGTCTAAATACTGAAAAGCTGAAGGCCAACTTCAATAGAAAATGTAACCATTTCTTCACTGATTTTGCCGTCAGGTTCAGAAAATCACTGACTATTATTAGAGAATTATTTGGCTGTAGATTTATTTACTCTTTATGCCTTCTATATTCTCACTTGAAAATTGTGTGACAGATAGGCCTCAGGAATCACTGCTTCTGAGGATTCTCTTCCTGGGATGCGACATAAACATGGTGACCTCTCTGGGCCTGGTGCCCATGTTACTAATTGTTTGGCTCCCAGTGGAAGCATGAAATAGCTCAGAAATTAAGTGGGAGCCTGAGGAGAGGGGCTTTGAAGACATTATGCATACAGTAGGGATATCTGTCCAACTGTTATTTTTCCATTTCTGAAATTTCTGGAAAGGATTTAGCCTCGTGTACTTCTTATTCCTATCAAAATACCTCCTCAGGGCCAGAAGTGTCTCTTTGAACATAGGGAACCTGATTTGTGTTATTTAGTAAAGTAAATTCCTCTCCCCGGATACCTAAGTAGCTCTTTGCTTTGAGACTTCTCTGAATCCTGCCTTGAAAAATTATAGTTTTCTTCTCCTGTGATTTCTATGATCTTTCAATCCACACTTTCATTTAGGAATGATCTTCCTATTACTCTCCCACTTTCTTCAATTTCCCCTAACTTTGATGCAATTTAAGATTTAGAATGTGAGCTTCTCGAAAGTAGGTACTGTCTCATTTTTTTAAAATTTGAATCCCTAGTACTTAGCCTAATGCTTTCATAAAGGAGGTGTTTAATAAATTATTTCTTTCATTCAGTTATTCATTCAATTCATTTATTCCTTCAACTTGAACACTTTTTATTCAGTTAGTATTAAAATTAATCAGAATTGAAAGAGATAAGAATCCATATGGTTCCATCTTCTACCTAATTTATAAAAATATCCTTTACAATTTCCCTGGAAAATGGTCATCTAGTGACTATTGGAATATTTGCTTTGGCAAGATACCAATTATTTCACAAGACAATCATGTCTGTTCTTAGAATATTTATCTGGGGACAGCTAGATGGCATAATAGATAAAGTAACAGCCCTGGATTCAAGAGGACCTGAGTTCAAATTTGGCCTCAGACACTTGACATTTACTAGCTGTGTGACCCTGGGTAAGTCACTTAACCCTCATTGCCCCACCCCCCAAAATTATCTTTTATTAAGCCAAAACCTTTTTCCCTGAAATTGCCAACAATTTTTTTTACTTCATCTGTCCTTCAGAGATGCACATCTATGTATAATATAACAAGACTTCAAATATATAAAGGAGCCATGCAATCACCAAGAATGCAATGACACATTAGTTTGTTTTGGTGTCTTCCCATTTTCTTCCTAATATACATCACTTGTATATCAGAATTTTGCTTGTTTATTGGTGAGATTAGTTTAAAATCTCCTATCTTGGGGCAGCTAGGTGGCGCAATGGATAGAGCACCGGCCCTGGAGTCAGGAGTATCTGAGTTCAAATCCGGCCTCAGACACTTAACACTTACTAGCTGTGTGACCCTGGGCAAGTCACTTAACCCCAATTGCCTCACTAAAAGAACAAACAAACAAACAAAAATCTCCTATCTTATTTGAATTGCTTTTCCTTTCTGATTCTCCAATGAAGGCTTAAACAAGATGTCAGAGAGTTTGCATTTCTTTCTTTTTCTTTTTTCTTTTCTTTTCTTTTTTTTTTTTTTTTGCTTCAGGTTTCCCACAGCCTCCTTCATAATGATATAGAAAGTACACTGAACCAAATTCTGATTGGGAAAGCCAAGAAAAGTCACTCTGAGTAATTTTTCCAGTCTGGGCAGCTTAGAAAAGTATACAGCAAGGTCCATGGACATTGGAGTGGGATCTGGCAAGTAACACAGTACAGCAGTGTGCAGAAAGGACAGTGGGCTGTGACACTGGCAACAGCAACAATGGAGATCAGCCCAGCATGCATGGATGATGTGGAGACTGAACACCTGGTTAGAAACAGAGTCTCTAAGGATCTATCATTTTCTCAAAACTTTCTGACCTCTGATTCCTAAATCCTTGGCTATACTTTTGAATATGCCATGTTTCTATTTTAGATATGATCAACTCCACTATAATATGGTCCCTTAATTCCTCTGTTTTAGTCACTTTCACCCAACAACCAACTCTTACTATTCATAAAAATTAAGTTTAGAAACTTTTTCTCTACATTATTAGAAATAAAAATCTAGGGGGGCAGCTAGGTGGCACAGAGGATAGAGCACCAGGCCTGGATTCAGGAGGACTTGAGTTCGAATCCACCCTCAGACACTTAACACTTACTATCTGTGTGACCCTGGGCACGTCACTTAACCCCAATTGCCTCACCAAAAAAAAAAAAAAAAAGAAAAGAAAAGAAAAAGAAAGAAAAATTTAAGCAATACCTGTCAGGTATAAACAGTAGTGTGCTGTTAAAGGTTTATCAAGAAGTTCTCTGGTGGAGGAGGGGAGTTGTACTCAAAGCATTTTTTAAAAAGCTACTTATTTATTTAAAATCATTTTATTATTTTCATTCAGTAAAACTATATCTCATCCTCATCTAATGGGAAAGTCAATGAGGAAACAACTCTCTACAAATAAACAACATACACAGTAAATAGAAAATAAACATCAAAGAGAAGATATTAGAATTAATAAGGATTGTGAAAGGCTTCTTGTAGAAGGTGAGATTTAGGGTGAAAGTTGAAGGAAGTCAGAGAAGCCAGGAGAGAGAGGAGAGGAGAAAAAGCATTCCAGGAATGAAGGACAACCAGTGAAAATGCCCAAGTTAGGAGATGGAGTGCCATGTAAGAAAGAACAAGGGAAGTCAGTGTTAGTAGATCTAAGACTACACTGGGCATGGGGAAGATTATAAGGTTTAAGAGTAGAAAAAGGAAGGGGAAAGGACTAAATTACGAAAGAGTTTGCCAAATAGGATAATTTTATTTTAATTATCTGTCTATCCATTCATGCATCTACCTATCTATCTATCTATCTATCTATCTATCTATCTATCTATCTATCTATCTATCTATCTATCTATCTATCATTTATTTATCTATTCATTCAACTATTCATTTATTTATTTATTCATTCATTCATTTGCCTATTTATTTGTTTATTCATTCATTCGTTTGTTTGTGCAGGGCAATGAGGATTAAGTGACTTGCCCAGGGTCACATAGCTAGTAAGTGTCAAGTGTCTGAGGCCAGATTTGAATTTAGGTCCTCCTGAATCCAGGGCTGGTACTTTATCTACTGTGCCACCTACCTGCCCCACAAATAGAGTAATTTCAGTAAACAAACACTTTTTCTTTCCCTCCTTTTCCTATTATTCCTATACCTAATTCTTTATATTCCTATATTATTCCTTCCTTTGACCAGTTCATGTGAGCATGGTGTTCAAGTATCAGACACTCCTCTCCTTCTTGTTTGTATAGATGTCTCCTTGCATACCCTAATTATGTGAGATAATTCTCCCTTAACCTTCCTTTCCCTTTCCCCTCTATTATAATTTTTTTCTTTCTCTTATCATTCTTAAATTCATCAAGATATAACAGAAGCAGGGGACAGCTGGGTGGCGCAGTGGATAGAGCACCAGCCCTGGAGTCAGGAGTACCTGAGTTCAAATCCGGCCTCAGACACTTAAGACTTACTTAGCTGTGTGACCCTGGGCAAGTCACTTAACCCCGATTGCCTCACTAAAAACAAAAAACAAAACAAACAAAAAATAAAAAGATATAGCAGAAGCACTTCTGGACTATGCTTAATAAGACTCCCTCTATTACCCTGATAATTATAGGGTTCAGAGTGGACAGATATTACATATTCCAAAAGGAAGCATTTTATCATTGTTTAGTCTTTTATCATTTTTTCATTCTTGGTTCAACTTTTATGTTTCAATTAAAACCTCTGTTTGAACATCAAAATTTCTACCTAGTTCTGGTCTTTTCATTAGGAATGTTTGGAAGAACTCTTTGTATTAAAAGTATATTTTCCCCCATAGGAATATGTTTAGTTTTGTTGAGCATGTTATTTTTCATTGGAAATCTATATCCTTTGTTGTCTAGAATATACTACTCCAAGATCCTTTCTCCTTCATAATGTTGGCTATTAAATCATATGTTATAATGATGGGATCAGTTTCAGAAGTTTTTCTTCCTTGCTGGTTGCAAAAGTTTTCTTTCTTTTTTTTTTTTTAATCTGGAAAATCTGAATTTTGTCTCTGATAGTTTTTTGTTGTTGTTGTTTGTTTGTTTGTCTGGGAGCTTTTATTGGAATTTCTTTCAGGAAGTTACCATTAGATTTTTTTCAATTTACATATTGCCTTCTCATTTCTAAGCTATCTGAGGGGTTTATGTTTAACATTTTTTGAACTATGACTAGGTTTGCTTTTCTTTATCATGGCTTTCAGGTAATATGATTCTTATTTTTTTCTCTTTGTTGTTTTCTGAGTGAATTGTATTTCTGAAGAAATTTCATATTCATCTCTTTGTCTATGTCTGTCTATATCTCTATATCCATATATCATATATGTATATATGTATATGTGTATACATAGCTATATTTATATATCTAAATATATGTATATGTATATATATATATATACCAATCTATAAGTCTATCTATATCTATATATTTGTAGCTATACATACCTGTATGCTGAGTCCTATACCTCTCTATGAGAAGGTGAGTAGCATGTATTATCATTGCTGATATCGTATCCAAAATTATGCTTAATATCATGTAGCTATAGATATAGAGCTATTTCTATATAGTGAAATATGAATAGATAGATGGATAGAGCAATATATAAATATTGTATGTATATATGCATGCACACATAAATATATGTGATATTTATATATATTTATGAATGTGTTATATATTTATATATTTCCTATTTTTAAATTTTTTACTTAATGTCTAATTAACATTTTTAACTGTTTCATGCAGTTATTGGCATCTATTTGGTCGAATGTACTTTTTAGGGATTCTTTTTTTTTCTTGGACAAAGTTTTATACTTCTTGTGTCATGTTGTTAATTTACTTTCTAAATCTTCCTTCCATATTTATCATTTTTTAAAATTTTTTCTTTAATAGTCTTATTTAACAAACATAAAACTTAGCTTTTCGCAAACTTTTGTTTCATCTCTCTCAATAATTCTAGTTAAATTTCTGCCCACAATCTTTTACTTTGGGGTTTTGCTATTTGATATTTTGGAGTCATTCGCTTCTTCTGTGTTTATGTCTTAGATATCCCTGTCAGTATGAGCATGATTTGTATTGGATTTAGTCTTTGTCTTGTTTACTCATTCTTATAGTTTACTTCTTGACTTTTGACTTGATATTAGGGTCAACCTTGGCACACTTTTGTAATGGAGGTTTGGGTCAATCTACTTTCTGTTTTCTTAGGATATTAAGTGTTGCATTAAGTGAGGATCCAAGGGAAAGTTTGGGCTGGTGACCTGCAAGTTTTGAGCAATCCCAAAGTGATCTGATAAAGGAAAGCATCTGATTGCTGCCCATTCCCACTTCCACCCCAACCCACATCTGAGATCTACAAATTTCTGAACTGGATTTTTATCTAAGAAACAGTAGACTATTCTGCATTTACCTCAGTCCATTCTGTATATGTGACCCAGGACTGAGGAATGAATGGAAAAGGTATCATTTGGCATTTGTTCATAATGAAGTTATTTAGTGTGTTTCTGGCACCTCCTTTTCGCCTAGTGTAAGCCTCTTATTGCCCTGGAGTGCTCTTTGAGGCATGATCCTGGTCACACCACATTTTTTTTTTTTAGTGAGGCAATTGGGGTTAAGTGACTTGCCCAGGGTCACACAGCTAGTAAGTGTTAAGTGTCTGAGGCTGGATTTGAACTCAGGTACTCCTGACTCCAGGGCCGGTGATCTATCCACTGCACCACCTAGCTGCCCCCACACCACATTCTTTTTATCTTTAGACCTCTCTATCTCCCTGTACTAAACTGTTAGAAAAATGGTGTACTGTTATATTTTCTTGGATATCCACTCAGACCTTAGCTTGGTGCACTTTCTAGAGTGGCTTGGTTTACCTTTTCTTTTCTTTTCTTTTCTTTTTTTTGGGAGGAGGAGTCAGTGAAGCTTATTGTACTACTTTCCTACTCCTCTGTTATTTTGTCTCTGCTTCTCAAAACATACACTTTGAAATTTAATCTGCATTATTAACATTTCCCCAGCACTTTCTAGAAATCAACAAAATAATAAATGAGCCTTTGATTTGTAGTGTTTACTAATCTCTGTAGTGTGAATTATAATACTGAAAATTTATGATTGACTCTTGCAAACCAGTTCAATCTGGCTTCAGCACACCTAAGGTATAAATGTTAGGAGAATGAGAGTTTTAGAAGATTCCTCACCAGATGTTTCAAATCCCCACCATACCATACTTTGGTGTCAGTTTTATGACATTTCTACAGAAACAATGGCAATATATCTGTCCCAGAAATCTGTAGTAGCCTCCTATAATACTGAGTTCTCTATTCTTGTAGTTTTTTTTTCTTTCCTATATAATCTACATGTTTTTTTCCCCTCATATTTATGAATTGCCTTGTAGCCACAGAACCAGACTCAGAGAATATTGTTATTAAAAGGGAAGCTTCAACTAATCAACTTCTTCATTTTAAAGATGATACAACTTAAATCGAGAGACATGAAGTAATATATCCAATGTCAGTCAGTAAGAGAAAGAACTAGAATAGTACCATGGTTTCCAAAATTCTTCTCAGTCCTCTCCATCAGGCATTCATTTCCTTTAAGACCTAGCAACACCTTCACCAATGCGATCCCATATCCATCTTCTTGGAGGGTCAATGGTCATTTAATGATCATTCAGTTAGATAGGTTGTATGGTATAGTGGAAAGAATTCTGGATTGGGGGCAAGAAGAAATGGGTGTAATTCTCATTTTTCTCACTTCCTATGTAAATGATATTGAGTCAATCACAATTTCTCTGAGTTTCTTTTTCTTATTCTGCTAAATGAGGCATTTCAACTAGATAATTTCCATGGTCCCTTCCTATCCTAAATGTATGATCCTATGATATTTTGAATTTTGGACCCAGATGACTGATTTTTGCCTCTATTTTCCTTACTTACACTGTGCTTACTTGGAACCTCATAAACTTGTCTTCAATCACCAACTTGGCTATTTAATCAGATGGAATATGGAAACACCCCCCAAAAAATTGGGACTCGATAATGGATTATGAATGGATAAAAGTGCAGGACCAAACAAAGACAGAGAATCCTCTTAGGCCTTGTGATTCTCCTTCTTTTCCTTGAACTTCTCTTCCTCAAGACCATCCAATAAGAACATTTCTGGCCCCTGGCCAATGTTGTCTCCTAATTGCACTCCCAATTGGCTCTTTTATACTTTTAATGTTGTGGGAATGCTGACTTTCATGAGTCGTATAGGCAGAAATAATGAGTCTTTCCTTCTTTCTTCATAAATTTCTCTCCCCAACCAACCCCATTTGGAAGGGATTCCCCTGCTACAATGAATCTTGCCTTACTATGATATTTAGTGCTAAGATATCTGCTTTTCATTCTAATTGATATATTTAATTTGATATTAGAATCAAATTCTCTTTTATACCCCACAATTTCAAGTACTGTATTAATTTTGGAATCTGTATTCAATAAAAAATTTATTGAATTAAATACAACTGAATTTCATTTGGTTCTCTCCCACAGAGGTTTTGCATTTATTAAAGGGCTAACTGACTGATAACTGATTGACTAATACCTACTCCTTCTTGGAAGGTTTTTACTATGGCTAATGACCAAGTGAATTTTAACAAAACTATAGATTTCTTTTTTATGGTTCTTTCCATTTTATTTTTTTCATATTTAGAATTTTATTTTCCAAATCACATGTAAAATACAAATTTTGACATCAATTTTTAAAAAAAAACACTTTGTGTTCCAAATTCTCTTCCTCCCTCCCTTGCCCCACCCCCAAGAACTCAAGCAATCAGTATAAGCAATACATGAACAGTCATGCAAAGCATTTCCAAAATAGCCAGGTTATGAAAGAAAACAGACAAAAACTCTATATTTCAAACTTTAATATAGCTCAATTTTACACTGATATTAAATAAGAAGAAGGATATAAAAATCTGGACTTTACAAAAATTACAGTCTCTTTTACTAGAGTATAAAATATGTGATTAAGGACTGTCTGAACAATGTGCTGAGAGATCTCTTGAGTTCTAATAATTCTGTGTGAACGTTAAGTAGTAAGAGAGTGTAAAACTATCATCTCAGCTTCTCTTTTTGGAAGAAAGTACAAAATGTGAAAAACATTAATATTTTTATTATAGAAGTGGGTTAGCATTGCTCAGGAAATCAAAACATTGATATTGAATATGATTTAATGATGGATGTATTGGTTCTTAAGATAATCTTGCTCACCCCCTCCCCTCAGCATAATAGTCCCATATATAATAAAAGAATGTGGCAGAAGAATTTCAAGGAGAATTAAATTTCTTGCATCCAACATATGTGAACAGTTTGGACAATTAAGACTGAAGAATTGCTAACTCAACATCCCAGCACCCCAGCTAAATTATGTGTCATTCTCCTGTGTAAGAGATGAGTGTACTGGTAACAAACACTTACTCATTAGGAGAAGGAAGACTCATCACAAACTAGCCAAAAAGAAATTAAATTGGTAATTCAGAGGTGAGGTCAGGGTAATGAAATGGTGAGTTAGGTGGATTAGCTTCTACTACATGGACTTGATAATTTGTTAAAAGGTAGAATTCAGTAAATAGATTTCCTTTTAAAGAGATATGATTTTAGGAATTTATCTCCTCTTCAGAGATAATCTTTATTTAGGTCAATAGGTGACATTATTCTATTGGACATTCAATATACTTAAACTTATTAAGGGTTCACCAGGTGCAATACATTTGGAATTACTGACTATAGTGCAAAGAGTGTTTTCCAGAGAACCACAAATTCCCAGACTTGAGATTCCTGTCAGAAATGATCTAGTTCAATGCACTTGAATAGAAAATCTCCCCAATACATATACAACTACTTATTATACAAGCTTTGATAGATGATTTCCTGATTGTGAAAATAAATTACTGAATAAGACTTCATACTACCTTGGGAATAGATCTTATATATCTCAGAAATCAGCAATTACTAAACATCAGCATTTGCTTTATTGCTTTGTTGATTGTCTGAAATAATGGAGTCCAGATAATCTAGTTGATTGTCTAGAATAATAATTACCTATGAATAATATAGATTAAAATTAAAAGTGTATCAAGGGCACATTTTTTTTTTTGGAAAGCAGGTTGTTAAACATTTAGCAGCATTCCATTGGCCTTAACTATCCTGGTTACCCTCTTTTAGTGCTTTATAACTTATTGTCATTCTTCTAAGCTGGTGCAAGTAGAAGTGAAGGCACTATTACTGGTGTTATCTCATCAGCCAATAAGAGAGTAAGACTATCACCTCCCTGTTTTAAAGACACAAAGCTTCTCTTCATGCTCCTACATTTATATTAGCCTTGCTTATACTTCTATAATGTATTGAGTTTGTACTCCACTAACATCTAAAGATCTTTTTTTTTTTTTCAGAAAAGCCACTCTATATTTTATACGTGTAAAGTGTCTTCAATGTGGAAGAACTTATTGTAGGAGGCTGCCATGTAGAAGAAAATGCTTATTCAGGGCTAACCAGTTACTTAGTAGTTCAGATTTTATAGTGAAAGAAAACAAAAGAAGACTAGTAGATCATCCAACAGCAACAACAGCAACAACAACAACAACAAAAGTGTGCTTAGCCAGAGCAGAAATAAATTTTATTTGGAGCAGAAGTAAATTTCACTTATGTTAAGGGCATTGAGGACACCTTGAGTTGTTTCAACTGAATGACACTTCTTTGTTTGAGTTGTCTATCATGATCTACCAGCAAAATCCCTGAGGCCATGATTAGAGTTCTTTGAGGTTGTTTTGTACTCAGGGTGAGAGAAAAATAACATCAAGAGTCTGAGTCTTTAAGAAAAAAACAACACAAGAACTACTCTAACATGCATAGGGGAAGCATCATGATTTTGCTCATGTTGAATTGTTAAACATAGAAAATTAATTGATTGAATCCAAGTCAAGTTATTTCTTTTATCTTTATTAATGTCATCTTAGATTACTTTTTTCCCACCCTGAGGCACAAATAAGAGCTTAAAAAATAGCCCTGATAGAAGAAAACAGCAAGGTTTTTCTCTAGCTAAAATACAGCACCACAGTTATTCAGGAAATATTTATGTAATAAAAACAGTAATATAGGATAATTGGGTGGAGAACAATGACCTTGATTTGCATTCTTTGAAAACAATTTAGACTACTTTTCTGTTCTTTTAATTGCATGTATTATTGATGTTCTTTTTTTTTAAACATAGCTGTCACTTTCCAATAGGATTATCCAGACATCATTCTATAGAAACTGCCCTTCAAACAAAGAATTCAAGTTACATGAAGTAATATTTTTCAAGTGTTTCTGAATCCTTCATATCTGTCACTTCTTATGGCACATTCATTCATAATAGGCTCTATACTTATCCATTCAACAGTTGATGGGTAACCAGCTTCTTTCTAGTTCTTCCTTATTATAAAAAGTGCTCACATAAATATGTTTTATATCTATAGAATCTTTGCTTCTGTCTGACTTTCTTGGTGATATGTACATAATACTGTTATTGATATCCCAAAGTGTATATACTGTTCAAGTGAAATTTCTAGTTTAATTCTAAATTGTTTTCCAGGATTGTTGGATCAATATACTGCAAAACTAACATGGATGCATGTGGATTTTTATAATTTCTACAACATTTAAAACATTCAACTTTTGGCATCTTTGCCAATCTAATAAATATGAATTTTAAAAGTAAGTTTTGGTTCCTTTTTCATTTCAACTACTATGAAAAATTTGGAGCATTGTTTTGCATTTGTTAGACAGCTAAGTGAATGGAGCACTGGATCTAGACTCAGAAAAACCTGAATTCGAATACAGTTTCAGTCACTTACTAGCTATATGACCATAAGAAAGTCACTTAAACTCTCTCAGCTTCACTTTCCTTATTTGTAAAATGGAGATAATAGCACCTACTTCCAAGGATAGATGTGAGGATAAAATTAAATAATATGTGTAAAGCACTTTGCAAATCTTAAATACCTATATAAATGGTATTATTTTTGTTGTAGAAAGATAATCTTTTGTCTTTTGAAAACTATTTATATCTTCTATCTACTCTTCTACTGCAAACCTTCTTTTCTTGCATATGTATCAATTCTCTTTTTGTCTTGAGTATCAGTTCCATTACTAGAGATATTTGTTATGCATATTTTACAAATCAAATGTTTCTCATTAATACTATCTTTTGGAAAATATTTTAAATTTTAAGTAACAAAATGTTTATTCCTTATTTTATAATCACCTTTAGCCCTTTTAAACTAATTAAGCAATTCTATGTGTGTGAGCTTATTATACAATAGTTGTCACCATTACAGCTTTGTGATACAGTTTGAAATTTGACAATGCTAAGCTATTTCATTGCCATTTTTCATTTCCCTTGAGATTAATCATATTTTATTCTTTTTTGTTATTATTTTGTCTAGCTTTATTAAATGACACATGCACATATGCATATATAAAGACATACACAACCTTTTGGTATTTTGATTTGGTGTAGTTATGGTGAAATTTAGGTTGTATCATAATTCTATGGTTGTGGTCCAACTAATCAATGAATATATATATATATTCAAATTTTTATCCATTTTCACTTCTGTTATGTGAGATTTAGAGTGCTAAAAACCTGTTGAAAAAGATTGCAGGGAAGCTCTGACATGAGGAGAAAGCATATGACTGGGAAACCATGTGACTATAGCATCCAGAAGTTACCACCTGTTAGTTGTGTAAATCAAAGTTACCAGCCAACTGATTATTTTATCAAATTCTATAATGAATTTCCCTGGCAAATTGGTTGCTATGGCAAGTGTAAATTGATTTTAGAAGTATTATTTTTGATAACCATATTTTTTTAAAAAGAGGGGAACATTTACAAAATTTTTTTTTCATATTCATGTATTCAAATTTATTATTGCCATAAATAAGGACATATTTTGCAAAACAATAATATGCTATTTGGGGATTTTAGATATTGAAATAAAAAGAAAATTTCTAGAGTTAAAAAAACGTTTTAAAAAAGTCAGTTCAAATGTTCCATAAGGGTTTCTTTTTTATGCTGTTGCAACTATATTTTGAACTCAATAGTATGGTCTGATTTTTTTTAGAGATTCTTATTCATTTAAGATTGTGTTTTAACTTGTAATTGTATACTTAGTAAAAAAAAGTTATTACTTGGAATTATTGCATAATTATATATTATATTCTGAGCCTGCACATTCACATTTTTTGTGATCATTCTTATCCTCAATTTTTAAATTCATATGAGACTTGGATTATGGGAATTTATCATTTAAGACATTAATTGCCTTCACTCTGAGTTACCAGATGTCAGTTGGTCAAGATGCCATCCAATCACAAGAGGAATACATACAACAGTGGACATTGAACTGGCACATGAGGGGAGACATTCATGAAGTCCATGTACTGCAATGCTTTGAGAAAGGCTGAGAAAATGGCTATTGACAAACATTCAGGTTGGATTTTCTTGGTTTAATTTCCCCCCACAATGCACTGGGTGGCCAGGCTATGCCATCTTATTTGATACCTGAATTCAATTCCCCCTCCTATATGCCTGATGTCATGGACATCTCAATCCTATGAATCTGATTAAGCCTGACTCAATTATTTCTCTGTTCTTTTATGGTAACCCCCATAATTATCTCAGGTGTCATGATAAATGCAATGGTGGATTTGGACTTGACATCTGCTACCAATTATATTAGATTCTTTAATTCCATATAATGGCATGAGGATAATTAGGCAAATGATGCAAAAAGGGATGAAACAAAGATAAAAAAATTATTTTCTAAATTAATATTACAATTATCTTCTCAATTTATCCTCCACAGGGAGGAGTGTAGTAATATTAAGTCTTAGAGGAGTACAGTAATATTAAGTTTTAGAGAATGTTTCATTTTTTGTTTTTATTATATTTTTCAGTGTAACAACTAAGATTCTGAATTTCCTCAGACATGTTTTTGAGAACTCTCATTGTATGATTTGATTATTAGCAAATCTATTTAAAGTTCTGTTAAGCTCAATTTTGTAGGAAATTTTCCTAGCTGATTACCAGCTGATTACCAGTACCATTCCACAACTACACCCAGAGGACATCCCAGGAATCATCTGAGAAAAGATTTGCAAAGACTTAAATGGACATTTTCCTGTTTTCCTTTTCCACATTGTATACACTGTTTATAATGTCCGCTTAGTCAAGGGGAGAGCCCCCTTTAGTTTTTCTGTATGTAATGTCCACCTGCTAATTAAGGAAGTGTACCCTTTAGCCTCTGTCAATGCATTGCTCAATTTCTTTTTCTCTCTTTTCATTCCCTTTACTTAGTTAGTCATAAGTGTCTGCAATGTTATTGCTTCATGTGAGGAAACAATGTTTCTTTGCATGAAGCACAGGGGGTCTGTGAGATTTAGAGTGCTACAAACCTGTTGAGAAAGATATTGCAGGGAAGCTCAGCCAGGAGGAGAAAGCATGTGACTTGGAAACCATGTGACTTTAGCATCCCGGGAATTACCACCTGTTAGTTGTATCAATCAAAGTTACTAGCCAATTAGCTTGGAACTCTGTGTGTGGATGGCCCTGTTTCCTTTTTCACAAGATGTTTTGAGAGAAGCCACTGAGGAGCGGCCCTTGTTTTTGTGGGACTTGGGCTTGGCAGCAGAGGCAGTGGGGGACAGGTAGAATAGGGATACTTTATATACGTATTTCTCCTTACTAACCCCTAATGTATTTTTTTTTCTTTTCTTTGTTTTTTTTTGGGCAGGGCAATGGGGTTAAGTGACTTGCCCAGGGTCACTCAGCTAGTAACTGTCAATTGTCTGAGGCCAGATTTGAACTCAGGTACTCCTGCATCCAGGCCTGGTGCTTTATCCACTGCACCACCTAGCTGCCCCACCTCTAATATATTTTAATAAATACTTAATACCCAAAGATTGGTGCTATACATTTCACACTTTCTAATTTAATGTTACCACTCAGATTTTAGACATCACAGCTAGAATTTTAGGTTCTTACAGATGTTACTGCCTTGAGTTGTCATATGGTAGGTAAAAACTCAAATATATTCATGTTGTGATAAGCTTTCATATTTCCCTTTTTCCCTACCACCAGGGCTTTTCAAAGTAATGTATAGAAATTCTGTTTTGGGTTTTTTTTTATGAGTTCACTTTATGCGACTTTACTAAAGGTATTATTTTAATTCTTTGTTTCTCACATAATCTCTAGGAATCTTTGTATTTAAATCACTTAGGACAGTGCATGGCACATATCAAACACACAATAAATGCTTGTTGACTTAGCTAGGATTCTCTTCGTAAACTATCATGTCATATGTCATCTGCAAGCAAAGATTTTACCTGTGCTTTGCCTCTCCATATTCCTTTATCTCTCTTTCTTATTTTACTGCAATAGTTTCCTTGATTACTTTTTATTCTGACTAAAATTCATTTGCATGTTAAGCCAGGGAAAATCTTGGGAATTTGTCACCTAAAGCCAAATTGTTGTCTGAGAAAAAAACAAAATTTCCATATCTATCTCAAACATAGGAGTTAAGAAAAGAATTAAGCGTAGCCTATGGCAATCTTCATTACCTTTGTTGGCTGAGTGTGGTTCAACTATGATTATCCTTATGAGGGAAATATTTCCATTTGTGACTTCTTACCCAGGTGGAACTGTGATGAATGGCAGGTGGCAATGAAGAAACTAAGTCCAGAAGCAGTTAACTGGTAACATTGCAAATTAGAGACCATCATGAAGATAAGCTGTACCCACTAAAGAAGTGAAAATTCCAAGAGGGAGAAGCAGGCAATAACTAAGATGTGATATCAAACTGAGAGCAAACCCAAAGAGAATATTATTTCATCAGAAATGCATCAATGACCCTGCAATATTAAGCGTTTCCTGGTTATACACATTCCCTATGTGTGCATGACTCAAAGTATATGCTCTAACCATTCATGTTCTCTATATGTATTCCATTCAAATGTTATCTTTTGTCTTCCCACTAGTAATGTGTGGATTTCTGAGAAAATGTGTTCTGATTTTATGGGTGAAAAGTTTTGGTGTCACAATGCCTGATATAATATTTCATTTCATTGATTAAAATGTTTAGAGATACACATTTGCAGCTAATGACAACTTTGGCTAAATTCTAAAAGTTTTGGTATTTCTCACATTCTTGTCACTTTCTTTGATGACATTATCTCATTTTCCTGTGATTTATTATTTGGACCACATCTTCTTGTGGCTTATCTATTATAGTTTTATTTTTTTTCAAATATCCTTTATTGTTCATTCACTGGGGGTATGAGATATTCAAGGACTAGCATTTCTTGTATGAGGGCTTGGTGCCCACCTGTCACCCAAGTCTCATATGTAACTCCAACAAGCTGTAGCATGCACAGAAGCCACACTCAGTAAAACCAATTCAACAGACAGACTGAAACAGGTTGAGTGTAACTGAGAGGTCTCAGACCCATCAGTCAGAGGAGTGTCTATCTCAAGCATGTGAACACTTTCCCTGGCAGATTGGGCAGATGAGAACAATTTGTTCTAACAACCATAAAGGTGGCTGAAGCAGGTGCTGTGGAGCATTTCAGGCATGGTCAGACATTGAAGATGCCAAGGTTATCCACTGCATCCCAGGCTGTCAGCTCTTACTCTGATTTTTTTTTCTCACATTGGACTCTAATTACTCAGGAAGAGAGAGTAAGGCTGAAACCTTTGTGTAACTGTCTCACTTAAATCCAATTTCCCAAACAAGTCAAGGCACAACCCATTATGTCATTGGTTCTCTTCAAAAATGAAGGATGAACAATAGCACCAACAATTCATAACTTCATTAAATTATGATCAATAAATAATATGTTCAATAGTTTTGTTTTTCTATATGAATTTTTTGCAGTATCTAAAAGTATATGTTTGCAAAAGATACCACTCAAGGCTCAGAAAAAATTATAATGCTTTTAATTCCTATTCAGAAATCACCAGAATTTTTTCATATCCAACTTTTAAAAAAAATCTAATCAGATTCTTAAATTCCTTCCTCTTTATCTTTTTGTATTCATCCATATATGAAATGGGTATAGGGAAGTCCGCTAAACATTATAATTTTGCTATTTCTTTCTAGAATTTAATTAGCTTTTCCCTTTATATTTAGATGCTATATTTTTCAGTGTCTGTCTTCTGCATTGCTCTTTCATTACTTAAGGTATTTAGGAAAAATCAGGTTTCCAAACTTATCTCTTTTATCCTGTGAGATTTAAAATTGGATATTAGATCATAAATCTCCCCTCTTTAACCTTTCCCTTAATTTATCTCCCAGACTAGTAAATGGAAGAAGCTTCTGGTTTTCTAGTTAGAGCTTTTATTGTATGGTAGTTACAAGGTGATGTTGATTAGAGGGATAGGAAAGTAGAAATACAAAACAAATCGTCTTAAGTCTAAGCTTAGTCTATATTCCGTATAAAACTCACCAAAACCCAAGGCCACCTTTGGGGAGAGAGAGAGACTGTGTCAAGCGCGTGCTGCTGCTAACCGCGAGCCGGGCCGAGTCAAACTCCAGTCAGCGGCCGTCTGCGCAGAGCAGTCAAGAGACCAGCAGAGCAGGAAAAAGCTCCCACTTCCGTTCTCTCCTTGCCTTTTAAGCTCACACCCCGGAAGTGGAATGCTAGCAGGCCGACTGGCTTGCGTAGCTCATGACATTGGTCTCCTCCCCGAAAGGGTGGTCCTTAAAGAAAAACTGGCGTCTCTCCATTATCGCTAATCGACTGTTAAAACTTTTTTTTACCACAATCCATATCTACCATTTCTGAGATGATTATTACTATATTATCTCATATACCTCATATACCTCAGTTCAACTGCAGCATGATAAATTCTGTCCGGGTGACTAATTTGAACTCTGTAAGAATCTTTATGTTTTGGGTGTGTTTCTAATAAACATTCTGCTTTCTAAACCATTTTGCTTGCTAGTCTCCATTTTATAGATGAGTTCATCTTTATCATATGCATATTTATAATTATTATTTTTCCCCTAAATTATATCAATTAAAAATTATATTTTTCTCTTCTCTATGTTTACAAAGAAGAAAATTCAGGGAAAAAGTAATGGAGAAAGTAGTTATTAAGTATCTAGAATTGAAGTGTCCTGTTCTCTTTACTGTACTCCCTCCCATTTCTTCGATCATCATAGACACTGATCTCTAATTTTACACTTTCTCTTCTTTTTAATTGTTCCCCTTTTTATCTATTTCCTAATGCTGAAATTTATTTTGAATGTGACTCTTTCCCAAATCTAATCTCCCTCTTAAACCACTATCTATTTTCTCCTTGTACAAAACTGTTTCACTCTTTAATGTATTTATATACCAAGAACTCTCTCTGTGTATATGTATGTATGTGTATGTGTGTGTTCAGCTCTCTTCTGCCCATTTCAGATCAGAAAGATGTCCCTAAAATGCCATTTATCCTTCTACTCCACTCCATGTTTGTAGGTAAATATTCTGTTGTAAAAAACCTAAGAGAAATACTAAGATGTTTTACCTTCATCATTTTCTTCCTGAGCATTTGCACTTTTTCATTTTTGATATTGGTAACTTAGTTTTTGTCTTTTTTAAATGAAATCATCAAAATGTTTAGCTATTTTATTTTTTAAAATAAAAATAAATCCTAGTTTTATTAGTTCAATATTTTGTTTTTGTTTTTAGTTTCAATTTTATTAATTTATCCTTTGATTTTTAGTATTTCTATTTTGGTGTTTAATTAAGGGATTTTTAATGAGGTTTCTTTTCATCTTTTTAATTACATCCCAGTTCATTCATCTGTTCTTTATTTCCATTATTACTGTAAGTGTTGAGAGATAATACTTTTCACGTAAGTATTGCTTTGACTATGTCCCACAAATTTTTGTATATGGTATCATTGTGGTCATCATCTTTAATGAAATTATTTGTTGTTTCTATGGTTTGTTATTTGAGCTATTAATTCTTTGGGATTAGATGATTTAGTTTCCAATTAATTTTATTCTAGCTTCAAAGCCTACTTATTAAATGCATTTTATTGCATTATGGTCATGTAAAAATGTATTTAATATTTCTGTTTTCTGTATTTGTTAATGAGGTTTTAATGTCCTAATACCTAGACAATTTTTGGTAAAGTGCCATGCACAGTGGAGAAATAGCATCAACCTTTGTATTGCTATTTAATTGTCTCCATAGGACAAATATGTATAACTTTCTAAAATTCTATTCATCTTCTTAATTTCATTCTTGTTTATTTTATAATTAGATTCATTTAGATATGAAAGTGTGTAAATTGAGCTTCTTCTTTAGTAGAGTTTTACTGTCTATTTCTGCCTTAGCTCGTTTAAGTTTTCCTTCAAAAATTTGAGTATTTTACAATTTGGTGCATATATGTTCAGTACAGAAAGGCTTCATTGTCTTTGGTACCTTTAAGAAAAATGTAGTTTTACTAATTATCACTATTATTTTAATTACTATAATTTTAGTTTTTCTGACACCATGATTGTTTCCCTTGCCTTTTTCCCTTCAGATAAAGCAATTATCAATTCTACTTCAGTCTCATATATTAACTTTGTATATATATTTCTCCTTCAAGTATATTTCTTGTAAACAACATGTTTGTTAGATTCTGTATTCAGGTTCTCTTTTATGTGTGTTTGTCCCATTTACAATCACAGTTATTATTGCTAACAGTATATTTTACATTCTTCCTATCCTCATATACAGTTTTACCCTTCTCTTTTTTACCCTTTTCCTTCTCAGGCATCTGATTTGTTTCTGACCACTGCCTTTCTTAAACTACCCTGCTTCTTATCCATTGTGCAATTTTCTCTTAATGTCTTTTGCTTCTACTTTTCTGTTGGAAAGGATTAATTTATTTACCCAGCTATAGAGATAGATATTGACATCAACATCGAGATATATAGATATATATAGATAGATATAGATATACATTCTTTCCTCCTTGAACCAGTTCAGAAGTGTTAGGTTCAATTATTCTTTACTTCCCCCAGGAATCTCCTATCCATTGTATAAACTCTTCCTTGAATATTTCATTTATGTGAAATAATTTCTCCCATTCTTTTTGTTTGGTTTTGCAGGGCAATAAGGGTTAAGTGACTTGCCCAGGGTCACACAGCTAGAAAGTGTCTGAGGTAGGATTTCAACTCAGGTCCTCCTGAATCCAGGGCCAGTGCTTTATCCACTGCACTAACTAGTTGCCCCCAATTTCTCACATTCTTTATCTTCCTCCTCTCCTTCTCCTAGTGCATCTCTTTCCCACCCTTCCATTGTTCTTTTGAGATATTCCCAACATAATGTATTCACATTCATGAACTTTATGTAGACTGCCTCTAATCACCCTGGTGATGGATGAAAAAGTTCTTAAAGGTTACATGTATTATCTTCCCAACTAGGAATATAAAAAAGTTTGAAATCATTTGATTCCTTATGCTTTTCACTTTTGTTTTCCTTTTTTATGATTATCTTGAATCTTGTTTTTGAATGTCACATTTTCTATTCAACTCTGGTATTTTCATCAGGAATACTTGAAAGTTTTCTATTTTATCAAGTATCCATGTTTTCATTTTTAGAGTTATACTCTGTTTCTAGTAGATTGTTCATAAAACCCTTTGTTTTCAAGAATATTATATTCTAAGCTATATTCTTCTTTATACTGGAAGCTATTGAATCTTGTGTGATTCTGACTATGGTTCTATGTTATTTGAATTATTTCTTTCTGACTGCTTTCAATATTTTCCTCTTTGTCCAAGAGCTCACAATTTTTGCTATTATATTCCTGGGAATATTCATTTAGGAATTTCTTTGAGGAGGTGACTAGTGGATTCTTTCAATTTATAATTTGTCCTCTGATTCTAAGATACCTGGGCAATTTTGTCTTTTAATTTCTTAAATTATGATGTCTAAGCTCTTTCTTTTTTAATCATGGCTTTTGGGTAGTCCAATCATTCTTAGGTTATCTATCAGTTTATTTCTAGAATGCTTTTTTAAATGATATTTCATATTTTCTTCATTTAATTCTTTTAAATTTATTTTATTTTTTCTTCATATTAAAGTGAAAAAAAAAAACCAGGAGTAGCATTGGCCTTGTCTGAAATCATGACTGCTACTCCTGCTTTTTTTCCACTTTAATTGAAATTAAGTGAATCTTCTCTAGTCCCTTACCTTTACTCTGTTTCCCTCTGATTCCCATTTGTTTCTCATAAACAACATATTATAGGAATCTGTTTCTTAATCCACTCTGCTATCCATTGCTGTTTTATGGTTGAACTCGTCCCATCTCATTTACAGTTATGATTTGTTTATTTCTTTCCATCCTTCTTTCACCACATTTATTCTTCTCTCTTTTACCCTCTCTCCACAAAAGTGTTTTGCTTCTTATCATTGCCTCCCCTCCCTCTATCAAATCCCCACTTCTTTTATCCTCTTCCCTTTCTACCTAGTTGTGGATTAAGATAGATTTCTGTACCCAGTTGAGTGTGTGCATTATTCCCTCATTGACCCAATTTCAATGAGAGTAAAGTTTAAGTATTTTCTACTACCACCCACATCTTCTTTACTATAAAAATGCTTTCATGAATCTTTTATGTGTTAACTTATCCCATTCTACTTCTCCCTTTTCCCTTCTTCCAGTGCATCCCTTTTTTCCTCACCCATTAATTTCATTTCATTTTTTGGATATCATCCTATCATAGTGAACTCACATCCATGCCTCTGTCTATGGGCACTGCTTCTAACTTCCCTAATTTAAAAACAAAGTTCTTAGGAGTTACAAGTGTTATCCTCTTATGTAGGATGCAAATACTTTAACCTTATTTAATCCTTTATGATTTTACTTTCTAGTTTAATTTTTTATGTTTCTCTTGATCCTTGTATTTGAAACTCAAATTTTTTATTCACCTCTGGTGTTTAATCAAGAATGTCTGAAAGTCCTCTATTTCATTAAATTTCCATTTTCTTGTTGAAATATAATACTCAGTTTTGATGGGTAGATGATTCTTGGAACTCTTTTGGGGCCTGACAACAATTCACATTTTTTATTTGAAGTTTCACCTGTAACCATTTTGTTACTATTGTCCTCCTCTGAGTTTATGCCTTGATCTTCCCTATCACCATAGTAACTTTCAAAAATCAAGCTTTTTTTTTTTAATTTTTGCTCATTTTTGTCCCTTTTTTGTGACTTGGTGTTTTTATGAGAAAGTTGGGCTTTCACTGGGTTCAGGGCTTGAATGCTTGATTTCTCTGTAGAGTAAGCTTCCCTTCTGACTGGTATCAGGGTGTTAGTCCTCCCTTTTGACCTCCCCTGAGTGTGGACTAGCCTTCTCCAGGGGTAGTGCCCTGATGCTGGGTAACTTTGTTAACAGGGCCTCTCTGCTAGCAGGCCCAGAAGAAGTACTTTTGTTACAAATCTGTCCAAGTGTGGGTCCTCTGCTGCTAGGTTGCTATGGTAACAGAGACTCTATTAGTAGGCTCTGGAGGAGTAATTTTGTTCCAGATCTGCAGGAGGATAGGACCTCCTTGTTGCTAGTTTAGTTTGATTTTAAAAAAAAGAGAGAGAGAGAGGCTCTCTGCTGATAGACCCAGGGGCAGGAACTTGCTATTGGTCAGTCTTGGGCAGGGCTTCAGTGCTGGTCAGCAGTGGGGTCAAGGCCTCCCTGGTGGTCTGTGTGGTGCCTGATGAAGATCCCGGCTATACTGTCCAGACTACTATGTTACCCAGGGATATGATGATTTGCAGGTGGACAGGGCCTCACTGGTGGATTGCTCCAGGCTCAGAGCACTGCCTCTGCCTCCCTGCTGTGAGCCCAGCTGCTGCTACTACTCGCAGATCTCACTACCCTCCCACCCAGGTAAGACAGAACTTTCCTGCCAGACTGGTAGGCTGCTTCCCTGCAACTTGAAATATTCAGAGGCAGTTTTCTATTGGTTTGGAGGAGAAATTTTGAAGAGTTCCAGAGAGTTCTTTCCTCACTCCACCATCTTGGCACCAGAAGTCCCTGATAATTTCTTGAAAGACAGTGTCTGGTATCGTTTTTTTAATCTTGCTTTCAGGTAATCAAGTAATTCTTAAATTATCTCTCCTGAATCTCTTTTCAAGATTAATTGTTTTATGACATTTTCAAATGTTCTTTTTTTTATTCTTTTGATTTCATTTAACTATCTCTTGATGTCACATTGACTCATTAGGTTCTACTTGTCCAATTCTAATTTTTAAGACATTTTGTTCAACAAGCTTCTGTGCCTCCTTTTATATTTGGCTAATTCTACTTTTTAAGGAGTTCTCTTCAGTGTATTTTTGTGGCTGTTTACCTTTTTGCTTATTTGGTTTTTTAAGGTGTGATTTTTCTCCAATATTTTTGTATGTTCTTTGCCAAGCTCTTTAATTTTTCTTGGACCACTGTCATTTCTTTCCCCACATTTTCCTCTGCCTTGCTTATTTGATTTTTTTCTGTTTAGAATTTTATTTTCCAAATTACATGTAAAAACAAATTTTGACATTGATTTTTAAAAATTTTGTGTTCCAACTTCTCTTCCTCCCTCCCTTCCTACTCCACACTCCCAAGAACTCAAGCAATTCAATATAAGTTATATGTGAGTAATCATGGAAAATATCTCCACATTAGCCAGGTTGTGAGAGAAAATAGACAAAAACAAAACTTCAGATTAATGAAATATATAAAAAAAAATGCTTCCATCTGTTTTCAGATACTATCTGTTCTTTCTCTGTAGATAGATTGCAATTTTCATAAATCTTTCAGAGTTATATTGGACCATTGCATTGCTGAAAATAACCATGTCCTTCCCAGCAGATCATCTTAAACTATTCCTGTTCTTTTGTATACAGTATATTTCTCTGCTTCAGTTCATGTAGGTCTTTCCAGGTTTTTCTGATAGCATCCTGTTCATCATAACTTTTATATAGTACCTTAAACTTGATAAAGAATTTTCTTCACAAAAAGCCAGCAAAGTAGGTACCATACATTTTGCCATTAAAATCAATCATCATAACTGTTTCCCTCCATACTATTCCTTTCCCATGATATTTACTCTATTTTCTATCTTCTTTTACCCTATTCCTCCTCAAAAGTGTTTTGCTACTGACTGACTGCCCCCTCCCCCACTCTGCCCTCCCTTCTTTCACCCTTCCCCCCTTATCACCTTCCCTCCTACTTTCCTGCAGGGTTAGATAGATTACTCCACCCAATTGGGTTCCCTCCTTGAGTCAACTCTGATGAGATTAAGGTCTTTGAGCTAATTCTGTGTTCTAAATTTTCTTCCTCCCTCCCTCTTCAACTCTCCCTATGAAATCAAGCAATTCAATACGTCATACATGTGCAGTTACACAGAACATCTTCACCTTCCTTGAAAGTGTTTTGCTTTTTACTGCCCTCTCCCCCAATCTTCCCTTCCCTCCTTCGCCTCTCCCCACCACCTTATATCCTTCCTCACCCACTTTCCCTAAGGGCAAAATATATTACTATACCCACTTAAGTAGGTATGTTATTCCCTCTTTGAGCCAATTCTGATGATAGTAAGGTTCACTCACTCCCCCACTCTTTCCTCCTCTTTCCCTCCCCTCCATAAGCTTTTTCTTTGTTTTTGTTTTTGTTTTTTATGTGATCTACTTTTTCCCAGCCTACCTCTCCCTTTCCCTTTCTTCCAGTGCATTTTTCTTACTCTTTAACTTTATTTTAAAGATGTCATCATGGGTTAGCTAGGTGGCACACTAGACAAAGCACCAGCACTGGACCCAGGCAGCCCAGAGGCCAAATCCAGCCCCAGAAATAAGCCACCCTACCCTGCCTGCCCCACAAAAAAACAAGAATAAATAAAAAATAAATGCTTTACAGATATCATCCCTTCATATTCAGTTCAGACTGTGGTGCAGCTGATTCAGAAGCTTGGGGGTAAGTTTCTCTGGTGCAGCCTGCCTGGGGACTGTGTTGGTGTGATCTCAGGGTTGAACTTTACTCACAGCCCAGCACTGCACCCCTTATGCTGTCTTTGACTGGAAAATAATCTCAGCCCATTCTTTTTGTGAATTTTGTTGCGCCAGGGGTTGTTTTATGGCTGTTTTGGAGGCAATTGTGTCAAGAACTCTGTGTGTTTAATGTCTTTTCTCTGCCATCTTGGCTCTGCCTCTGCTTATTTGATTTATAAAATCCTTTTCAAACTCTTCCAGGTCCTGAAACTAATTCACATTTTTCTTTGAGGTTTTGCATGTAGCTGCTTTGATCTCATTGTCTCTTTCTGAGTTTGTGTTTTGATCTTCCTTATCACCATAATACCTTTACATGGTCAGATTATATTTTTAATGATTGCTCATTTTCCAGCCTTTTTTCTTTATTTTTAACTTTATGTTAAAGTTAGTGTCTGCTTCTGGTTTAGAAGAGACGCTTCAGGGATTTTTTTGTGCTGTTGTGTTCTTAGCTAATTCTGGGGGTCTGTAATTTTTAGCTTTTCCAAAAGGGTATTATCCAAGAAGAGCTGTGGTTATTGCTCTCATGGCCTGTGTTCTGATCTGTGAGCAACCACAAGTACTCTCTTCCACCCCAGAACTATGATCAGGGTTAGGGTTTCTCCTCTTGCTACTTCTCCTTCTTGCCCTGAGACTGTGTAGCAGAACCACATATAAGGAATGCCACAGAGTCCTGCACCCAGTGTCAGGAAAGAATCTCCTATAATCTCCTTCTGACCAGTTTTCTTACTCTCTTATGATCTGTGGGCTGAGAATTCTGGAAGCTGCTGCCATTGTCATTGATTCAGTCACCCCTAATTCTTGTTACTAATTTGCTAGTGTGTGTCCTGTGCTGGAATACCTTATTCTGGCCTGAACTACATCCTCTCCTCAGTCAGGTAGACCTGTCCTGGTGATCTTCTAAAGGATATTGGATTGGAAAACTGTTCATCTCATCCTTCGGTTGATTCTGCTATTCTAGAATTCTTTGGAAGTGTTATTTTAATGTTTGTCAGGGAATTTTGGAAAGTTCAGGTGAGGCCCTAACTTTACAGTGCCATTTTGGATCCACCACCACCCCTTTATAATTTTTAAGGTATTATGTTCTTAAGCATTTTTCCCCTCTTTTACAAAGCTATTAATTCTCTTTTCCTAATTTTCTTATATAGGTCTAATTTCTTTTCCCAATTTCTTTTACTACTCTTATTTGATTTTTAATTCTTTTTGATTTTGCAAAATCATTTTTTAAAAAAATCTAGAAATTAATGTTTGGTTTGCATCTAATCTTTTTTTTTTCTTTGAGGCTCTGATTGTAGATGTTTTCAAGTAATTGTCTTCTGAGTTTGCATCTTGGACTTACTCTCAACATAGTAGTTCTTTATGGTCAGGTTCTAGTTTTGTTACTTGCTCATTTTTCTAGACTGATTTGAATTTTATGCTAAGAGTTGGGCTCTGTGCACTTTTAGGGAGATGAGTAAACTTCTTCTGTCTTTTATACCCTTCTGATATTTTCAAAGCTCATCTTGAGGTCCTGTAAATTTTCAATGTTTCCAGCGTGGTGTGGTCCTAGAAAGCATTTGTCCACTGACCTCCTAGTCTGTTTTCTGTTTCTTACATAGCTAGAGTGCCTACTCTCTCATGGCTGTGACCACACGTCTTTTCCCTGGAACCATGAACTGGAATTGGGCAATGGCTGACAGAGTTACTAGATGGTATGTGTTGGTGATTCCAGTGATTATACATGGATCCTCTCATATCTCTTTCTTCCCAGTTGTTCATTGCCCTCACTATCTCCTCATCTGATGTCACCACCATAGCCTTTTCTAATTGTGTTGTTACATCACACTCTTGGCTAAAACTTTTACCAGTGTCCACAGATCTCTCTGACTTCTTAAGTTGTACTGTGCAGGAATGTTTCAGTGTAACTTTTTCTTGACTTTTCCACTCAGAATTCAATTTAACACATTTTCTAGGTCACTGTAGAGTAAGTTTTGGGGGAGCTTAGTTAAAACTGCTATTTCTCCCTCCATCATCTTGATTTAAAAATTTTGAAGATAATCCTGAAAAAATTGTAACAATTTATCGACAAATCTAAATCTATTATCAAAATATATTTATATGAGTGATGCAAGGATGACTCAACATTAGGCAAATAGCAAATAAAATAAATCACATCAAAAACAAAATAATTCCAAACTAAAAGTCCATATCAAGTAACAGAAAAAAGACTTCAAAAACTCTACTTATCATAGGTACAGAAGAACTTCTGAACATGACAAAAAAAATCTAAGAGCAAAAATTAGTATTATTTTTAATGAGGAAACACTAGATACATTCCCAGTAAAAACAGTAGTAAAGGGAGGAGGACCTCTTCTCTAGTATTTTTATAAGGTTCCAGAAATGTAGCATCATTGATATCACAAGGGAAAGAATTAAAGGACTAAAGATAAACAAAGAAGAAAGAAAACTTTCTCTACTTGGTAATGATGACAGAATTTCATAGGGAATTATCTAAGAAAATAAAGATAATTTCATAACCTATGAAAATCAACATTTCTATATATGGCCAGAGATTTATAGATGGAAAGATCATTAGAGGACATCGAGCTCTATGCCTTCATTCTCCAGATAAGAAAACTGAAACCAGAGAGAAACAACTTTAAAAGTATTAAAGAAGTAGTAAGAGTCAAAGTCAGAATTCAAACCCAATTTTTTTCTGGTTCCAAATCCAATAATTTTTTCCCTTTTCTATCACAGAAAAATGGGGAGTGTAAAATATCCTTTTAAAATTGAACTGTAGTTGGAACTATGAAATTGTCATGACATTTGTTAAAATAAAACCAAAGTATGAAGGTCAAATTCTGTAGCTGGCTTTGTAATACTACATATTTCATAAATGTTGTCATTATCCTAAAGCTGTGGTTTCAATTCTTAGTATATCTTTTTTATACTTTTCCCCTAGGCAATCTCATTCTTTTTGTTTGTATGTTTGTTTGTATCCAATACCATCTTCATGTGGATATCTTTCAAAACCATATATCCAGCCTCAGCTACTCTCAAGAGTACTCATTTTCCATTTCAAATTATCTCGATGACTCTGATACATTCACTTTACTATACCATTAACAATACTAAGTGAACATGTGCAATATTAAATTCAACAAACATTTTGCCAAACTTGCTCTTATGATTTCTCTATTTCACAATCTCTAATACTCAATACTAGAAGTATTTTTTCTTTGATCACCTTATGTAAGGCTCTCTTTAATTCTAACATGAACTAACATGCTTCCCAACCAATATCTCAGGCTCTTTTTCCCTCCCCCTTCAAACTATCCTACATAAAATTACCACTTATTCTTTCTGTTATGCAATTCTGATCATGTCCTTCTAGTTTTCATAAATGTTCAATGGGTTCCTAATGCCTATAAAACAAATTCTAAATTATTTAGCCTGGTATTTAAGGTGATCTATAATTGTGTTTCAGTAATATTCACTTATTCTTTACTTATCTTGGCTCATGTTCTTCTGACTGTTTTTGTTCACATTATCAAAATCAAAATTGTTTTCTTCTACCACTCCCTATCTTTTTTAAGTTTTAATCCCAGTATCAGTGTAAATGAATTCTCCATAAACCATTCCATGGTTTCTTCAACTTTTGTAAGATCAAAAAGATAGGAAATATCAGGTTATTATGTGTGATAAATGGAAAGTGAGTCAGTTTTGCTAAAGCAGAGAGCTGAAGAGGAGTAGACTATAATGTTTGGAAAGTTCATTGGAGCTAAATTCTAAAGGATTTCAAATGCCAAATACTGGAACTTTCATTTATTACTAATATAAAATATAGTTAGTGGTCAGATATGTGTGGTTTTTTTCCTTGGGTTTTTTTTTTTTTTTTTAGTGAGACAATTGGGGTTAAGTAACTTGCCTAAGGTCACACAGCTAGAAAGTGTTAAGTGTCTGAGGCCAGATTGAAATCAGCTACTCCTGACTCCAGGGCCGGTGCTCTATCCAGTGCACCACCTAGCTGCCCCTCAGACTCGTATTTTGATTATGCATCTAAGATGAGAGCGATTGGGGCAAAAATGTAGATAAGGAAGCTTTTGCAATAGTATAGGTGAGATGTGATGAGGGTCTGAATTAGGGTAGTAGTTGTGTAAACTGAGAGAGGGAGACAGATGCTAAAGGTGTGTCAGTTGAATCAACAAGACTTGCCAGTTGATTAAATATCGAGTTGGGGGCAGGAAGAAAACACTGAAGTTGATTCTGACATTGACAACTTGTGTGACTGAAAGAATAATGTTACTATTGACCA
Organism: Dromiciops gliroides; assembly: GCF_019393635.1. Lineage (NCBI taxonomy): Eukaryota > Metazoa > Chordata > Mammalia > Microbiotheria > Microbiotheriidae > Dromiciops > Dromiciops gliroides. The sequence continues at coordinate 384,562,477 of NC_057863.1, forward strand.
AAATACAGAATGTAAATAGAAGGGTGAGATTTCAGGGGGAAATAACATATTCTATTTTAGATTTCCTATTCTTAAATTGGTAGTTGTGTTTAATTATTCAGTATTCAATGCATTTATTGTAATTATTGTATTTAATTATTTCCCATATTATAAAGTCTCTGGGGACAATGAAACTGGATATATCGTTCTACAATTATTTCACTCTACTCCCCTTAATGAACTCCATGATCCAGTCAGACATTCTGTTGTCTAATCTTACTTTATGTTCTTTTGTCTCCATTAATTGTATAGACTATCTCCCCAGACCTATGACCCTCTGCATCTTCACCTATTGGGATTTCTCCCTCTCTCCCTTTAATATTCAGCCTAAATATCAGCATGTACAATGGGTAGTATTTTGGACATGAAGTTAGAAAGATCTGGGTTCACATCCTGCCTCAAAGACTTCACTGTATGACCTTGTGCAAGTTACTTAACCTTTCTGAGTCTTAATGTCTTCATATTTATAATGAAGGGATAGTATACAGTAACATTTAAGATTTCTTCCAGTTCAAAATATGTTATCCCATGGCTTATTTCAGAGTTTCTTCTTAAAGAGGAGTTGCTAGATGACACCCTGTTTTTTTCTTCCAATGATAGTACTATCTCCTATCCCTAGAATGTTTTTTTCCCTACCTAATCTTCTTCTTTATCTTATCCTAGGAACTTCTTTCCAATCTGTATTTAACTTTCTGCACATAATATCATAGATTTAGAGCTATAAGGGACATCAGTGGTGAAGTCCAACCTCCTCATTTTACAGATTAAGAAACTGAGGTATAAGAAAAATTAAGGGATTTTTCTGAGTCACACAGTTAATAAGTTTCTGAGGAAGGATATGAATTCAGATCTTCCTGACTCCATGTCCCAGAATTCCATACATAATCTATCTAAACATATGTCATATCCCTGTGTTTTACTCTAAATTCTTTGAAGACAGAAACTACATAGTTGTATTTATCTTTGATTGCATAGTAAAAAAAAATATATATTGAAATTAAATTATTTTTTTGTCTTTCAAAGTTAAATTTAATATGTATCTAAACTTGTCAAAATTTCATTAAATTCCTAGTTAACCTTTAAAACCCAGTGCAGATATTGCTTCTAGTGCTCCCACAAAACTTTCCATCATCTTCCTCAGTTGGTAATGATCTACCCCCAACCTTTTTTTTTTCTTTTCAAAATGTTTGTTTTAGGGGCAGCTAGGTGGCACAGTGTTTAGAGCACTGGCCCTGGAGTCAGGAGGACCTGAGTTCAAATCCAGCCTCAAACATTTAACACTTACTAGCTGTGTGACCCTGGGCAAATCACTTAACCCCTATTGCCTCATCAAAAAAATAAAATAAAATAAAATGTTTGTTTTAATTTTGAACTTAAACCCCAAAATAAGAACATTTTTACTTACATAACACAAAACAAGGATTATATATGAAATCAAGAATCTACATTTCACACTGCTTTTTTTTTTTTTTTTGGTGAGGCAATTGGGGTTAAGTGACTTGCCCAGGGTCACACAGCTAGTAAGTATTAAGTGTCTGAGGCCGGATTTGAACTCAGGTACTCCTGACTCCAGGGCCGGTGCTTATCCACTGCACCACCTAGCTGCCCCCACACTGCTTTTTTAAAAAAATGTTATGATGATAAATTTCACACATAATGTTCAAGATTATACTGCTTATCTGTCTATTCTTCTGAACTTCCTTCTATTCTATACATTTTAAAAAGCCTATTGTCATGGTCCTCTTTTCTTTTCTTTTGGTATCAGTCATTGCTAACCTTCTTCTCCACCTCAAATTCCCTCCAAAGAAAAAATCTAAAGAAAAAAAAAACTTTTTGTAACAATTAAGCATAGTCAGGTAATATGAATCCAAAAGGTAGCCATGTCTAAAAATGTATTTCTTTCTGTACCTCGAGTTCATTACCTCTCTCCATAGGGGACTAGTAATGTTCTTCTTTCTTTTTCAGCTTTTTTTTAATGATAAAATTTTATTTTTCTCTTCCTCCCACTCCTCTTCCCATTGGAGAAAAAGGGGAAAATGAAAACAAAATCCTTGTAACAAATACAAATGGAAAAGAAAAACAAATTCCCATATTGGCCATGTCCAAAAAATGTATGTCTCAATCTCTACTGTGAGTCTATCACTATTCTCTCAAGAGGTAGCTATAGAATACTGACCTTGGAGTCAGTTGGACCTGAGTTCAAATGCAGCTGCATATACTAGGTGTGTAACCCTGGACAAGTCACAAAATCCCATTGCATTTAAAGAGAGAGAGAGAGAGAGAGAGAGAGAGAGAGAGAGAGCAAGCATACTTCACTGTTGTACTCCCAATCTTTACCCTTAGACCTTACATAATACTACTTTGGTTTTGTACCTTTAAAAATAATTTCTTTAATATGTATCATAGTTATTTATGAATTCATAACATCCTGCTACTCTATTATAATTTCCATGAGGTCAGAGAACATGTCTTATTTAAATATGACTCTCACAGGTCCTAGCACAGTGATGAACACACAGTACAATTTATAAAATGTTTATTGATACAACTTATGGCTTGTAATCACAGCTTACTGAGAACAGTTTAAGTGTTAAATACTTTTCAATAACAATTTTTATGGCTTATTGTAGCACTATGAAGAGAAAACCTAGGCACATCCAAATTTGGGTTTTTTTTCATTTCTATAAATATTCCCAGATCCCCAGTCCCCACTCCTATTAGCATTTCAGGCTGACTGTAAGCATTTAAACATAGAATAAGTTTCTAAAACAACTTGAAAAGAAAAGAAAAAGAGAGGGGGCAAATTGAAAGGAGTTGTCCATCTTTTAAGTTAATGATATTTTCACTCCTTTTCCCTAATGCTTTTCCTTAGAAAACCTTGTATATGTGTTTGTATGTATGGGTACATGTACATCTATATGTATATATCTATATGTGTATATAGATGTGTGTGTACATGTATATTATATATCTGTATATATGTTATATATGGGTGTATGTATATACACATATTCTTTTTATCTTTCTTTGACCAGTATAGCAGAGAGGGAAAAGGACTAGTCAGATTCATGTCATGTTCTTCTCCATTTATGGTATAAATCTTCTTAGTGCCTACCTGCCATTATGTGATAAAGATGTTGAATTGAAAGAACAAAAATGTAGATACATGATAACTTTATAATATCAAAGTTAAGTATTTTCATTCTCATCTTAAGAGCTCCATGGTCTATGATGTCCAAGTTCATTCCACATATTATTTGCCAGACAATTTTTTTTTAATTTTGGATTTTAGAATGCCCTGACTTCTAAACATGGATTTTCTCTACTCTCTTTTCGTGTATTTTGCTGTCTTATATTTTAAAGTTTTGGTGGTAGAAAAAGTTGACCCAGTTAACAAGACCTGTGGTTTTATGGAGCTATTCAGAACTTCACAATACTAACTTCTGTCACCAGTAGAGGCCTCTTGAGGTCTTAGATACTAGTACTATAAAATAAGAGCTAAAAGAGGGCAGAGCTAAGATGGCTGAGAAAAGGCAGAGCTTGCCTGAGCTCTGCCCAAGACCCCTCCAAATGCCATTAGACAATTCCTGGAGTAGCAGAAACCACAAAAAGATAGAGTGAAATAATTTTCTAGCAAAAGACAACTTAGAAGGTCAACAGGAAAGGTCTGTTGTACCAGGGTGAGTGTGAAGAATAGGCCAGCTCAGGCCATGCCAGCACATCAAAACAGGAGCAGGCTTTGGGAGACTACGAATTAGCTGCAGCAGCAACTGCTTCTGGAACTCATCCCACAGACCTTAAGGGAGTCAAACAATCAGCCAGAAAAAGAATACAGGGATCTCTTTGCTAGCACTGGATTAGGACTCTGTTTTTTGCCTATACTCAGATCCAAGTCACAGTCTTGAGTGGTGATCCAAGGCAGGGGAGGAGCACAGGCACACCAGATCTTGCAACCATAGTGAATCAGGACTCTATTGATAGTTCCAGGTCAGGAAAGCAGACTTGTGATTGCTTACAGACCAGAACACAAACAAGGAGATTAGTAAATATACCTCTCCTTATATCATACCACCTTCAAAGACTTAAAGGCTCAAAAATTCCTAGAATTATATCTGAAAACATTAGTACAAACCCCATGAAGCTTAAGACAGTGCACCCTTGACTCTGGAAGCAGTGGCCAACTTTAACAAAGAGTCAAAAGTCAAGGAATAGGCTGGGAAAATGAGCAAACAGAAAAAAAATGCTAACCATGAAAAGTTTCTATGGTGACAAGGAAGATCAAAATATACTCTCAGAAAAAGATAAAAAAGTCAAAGTTCTTATATCCAAAGCTTCCAAGAAAAATATGAATTGGTCTCAGGCTATAGAAGTTCTCAAAAAGGACTTTGAAAATAGAGGTAGAGGGGGAAAATGGAAAAAGAAATGAGAGTTATTAATAAAAACAGGAAAAAAGTCAACAGTATGGAAAAAATACTAAAGAAAATAACACCTTCAAAAATAGACTATGTTGAATGGTAAATGAGGTACAAAAAGCCAATGATTAAAAGAATGCTTTGAAAAGCCAAATTGGCTAAATGGAAAAGGAGGTACAGAAGATCTCTAAAGAAAATACTTCCTTAAAAATTAGGATTGAGCAAATGGAAGCTAATGAGTTTATGAGAAATCAAGAAACAATAAAGCAAAGTCAAAAATTAAAAAAAAAATAGAAGGCAATGTGAAATATCTCATTGTAAAAACAACTGACTTGGGAAATATATCCATGAGAGATGATTTTAAAATTATTGGACTACCTGAAAGCTATGATCAAAAAAAAAAGAGAAAGAAAAACAAAAGCAAAGAAAAAAAGGAAAGGAAATGAAAGAAAAGAAAAGAAAAAAGAAAAAAAAAGAAAAGCCTAAACATCATTTTCAATTATTTTTCAGGAAAAATTGCCCTGATTTTCTAGAACTAGAAGGTAATATAGAAATTGAAAAAAAAAATCTATCAATCACCTCCTAAAAGTGATCCCAAAATGAAAACTCCCAGGAATATTATAGCCAAATTCCAGAGCTCCCAGGTCAAAGAGAAAATATTGCAAGCATCAAAAAAGAAATAATTCAAGTATTGTGGAGCCCCAGTCAGGAAAACAAAAGATTTAGCAACTTCTACATTAAATGATCTGGGGGCTTAGAATATGATATTCTGGAGAACAAAGGAACTAGGATTACAAACAAGAATCACTGACTCAGCAAAACTGAGTATAATCAATCCTTCAGGGGAAAATGGGAATTCAATGAGAGGACTATCAGGCATTCTTGAAAAGACCTAAAATTAATAGAAAATGTGACTTTCAAATACAAGACTCTAGAGAAGCATAAAAAGGTAAACGGGAAAAAAGAAATCATAAGGGATATTAAAAGGTTAAACTTTTTACCTTCTTACATGGGAAGATGATACTTGTAACTCATAAGAACTTTCTCATTATTAGGGCAGCTGGATGAAGTATATTTACACAGTGAGCAGATTGTGAGTTGAATATAAAATGATGATATCTTTAAAAAATAAAATTAAGGGGTGAAAGAGGAATGCACTGGGAGAAAGTGAGAGGGGTGGAATGGGATAAAGTATCTCACATAAAAGAAGGAAGAAAAGGCTTATGGAGTGGAGGGGAACATGGGGAGGTACTGGTGAGTGAGTGAACCTTACTCTCATCAGAATTATCTCAAAGAGGGACTAACATAGATACTCAATTGGGAATAGTAATCTATCTAACCCTGCAGGAAAGTAGGAGGGGAACAAAATGAGGGGGGATGATTGAAGGGAGGGCAGATTGGGGGAGGGAGTTATCAGAAGCAAAACACTTTTGAGGGGGAAGAGGGTGAAAGGATATAGATAACAGAGTAAATGTCATGGGGAGAGAGAGTAGGTTGGAGGGAAATACAGTTAGCAATAGTAATTGCAAAAAAAAAAATTGAAGTAAGTTTATCTGACAAAGGCCTCATTTCTCACACACATAGAGAACTGGGTCAAATATATTAAAATAAGAGCCATTTCCCAAATGATAAATGATCAAAAGACATTAAGAGTTTTTAGATAAAATAATTAAAGCTATCTATAGCCATATTTTTAAAATGCTCTAAATTAATATTGATTAGAAAGATGAAAGACAAAACATTTTTTGAGTACTACCTCATACCTATTGGATTGAATAATAGGACAGCAGAGAAAATGACAAATGTAGGAGATATGGGGGAAAGTGAGACATTAATGCGCTGTTGGTAAAGTTGTAAACTGATTGAAACATTCTGTAGAACAATTTGGAACATGGCCAAAGGGATATGCGTACTCTTTGACCCAGTAATATCACTACTATGTTGGCATCCATAAAGATGAAAAACAAAAAGTTAAAGAAACCATATGTACAAAAATTATTTATGATAGCTCTTTTCTGCCACAAAGAATTTAAAATTGAGTAACTGCCCATGAATTGGGGAATGGCTGAACAAATTGTAGGATGAAATTATGATGGAATACTATTATGCTATAAGAAATGTTAAGTTGGATCCTTTTAGAAAAACCTGTAGTTACAGGAGTTGATACATAGTGAAATGTATTTTGTAAAAAGTAAGAGTATTGTAAGATGATCAACTGTGACTCACTTAGCTATTCTCAGCAATACATTGATCCAAAACAACTCTGAAGGACTTATGAAAAATGCAGTAACTGATGGTGTCTGAGTACAGATTGAAGGATTTTTTTTTAAGTTTCTTTTTCTTAAGGCTTTTTGTCCTCTGTTTTCTTTCACAACCTAATATGGAAATGTTTTTCTTGACTACATATGCATAACTTATATTGGCTGGCGTATGTTCTTAAGGGGCGGGGATGAGGTGGGGAGGGAGTTATTGAATTTGGAACAAATAGTTTTAAAAATTGACATTCAACTTGTTTTTACATGTAACTGGGAAAAATTCTAAATAAATGAAAAAAAAGAATAAGAGCTCAAATTAGCTAAACATGGGTCAGTATCATGGAAGAAAAATACCAAATAGACTGAATTATCTGAAATACATTACTGAAAAGGACCCATTTTTGTTTTAGACTTTTTTTAACCTTTTTTTTTCAGCTTAATACCATCCTTGGGTCAGAAAATAAAAATTAAGCAGTTACTAAAAATTCACACATATATAACACTTTCCTCCCTATACCTATTTAAGGAAAGTAGCAAAAGCATAGTTGTGCTTACTTTGCAAATAAGGAAAATATGGCTGAGGATAGTTAAGTGACATATTCAAAACTTGATTGAGCCAATAAATAGTAGAGGTGAAATTTTAACCCATTTTTAGATTACGAATTCAACATACCTTCTATTCCTAATAGGCTATCTCTCAAATAATGTTCTCTGGCAACAAAGATTTAGAAGAGAGAATAGTTCAAATATAAACATTTAAAACAAGGTACTGCTTGTACTTGGTGAAAGGTAGCATACACACATATTCACACACATACCTACTTATGACTAATATATACCTATATCCCAACACTTCTTTCCTCTTATTATAATCATAAAAAATTACTTTTTTTTCCTGTTTCCCTCTTTCAGTCCACACTTCATCACATTTTTATACCAGTATATAGTCTTGAGTTTATTTCATGCCATAAGCCTCTTTTTGATGGATGTGCTAATTCTTAGTCCAACTCTACACAGGCATTCTCACATAATTACTTTTGGTTTGGGACACCCCAGTCTCTTTAAATAAGTTAAAAGCTAGTTCACATGACTGGGGGTGGAGTGGGGAGGCTCATTGCCTTCACTGAGTATCATGGATGTATCAGTTGACTGGGAATTTTAAAATCAGTGTTTTCTTAAGGCACGTATCTTCAGTAAAGGCAAGTCAGAATCAGCTTTACTCGGGAATGTTATGATTCTTACAGTTAGAGTGGGAAAGGTAGAGTGGTAATGTTATAGAAACTGTGTTTTAAGAGAAAGCCCTTAACATTGCTACGCAAGGTTCTCAAGATAGAAGGTGTCTTGCTCAAAGGAGCATTGATCACTGGGAGTTTCAGTTGGACAGAGTTGGGGGACCATGCTGATTTCAATGGTTACCCATATTATATACAATCTATATAAGAATAGCAATGGTAACAGAATTCAATTAAAGAGATATTTATTGATATAACAATGTTTATTATATCATCGTTATGTTGAATTTGTCATATGCTATGCATTTCTCAGCCAGATCCCCAGTTTCTACCCTGGGGTCTTGCCGATAGGTGAGAGACAGATTACATTTAGCCAGATCTTGCCACCCAACCAGATCACCTTCCCACTATGCCAATTCCTCACCCACTTCTCAGTTCCTAGCTTTTGCTCTGGGAATCATAATAAAATTAATGTTCACAATTCTTCTGGAATGAAATTTCACTCAATTTCCTACAAACTAAGCTCTTGAATAGATATAAAAATATTTATTAAAATATAACAGAACATCATATTACTTAATAAATAAAATATATGTGATATATTATGGTATATGATGCAATGGGGTACAGTACAATACAGTATGATAGGATAAAATAGGATATGATATGATATGATGTGATACATTAAACCCTGTTCTGTGCACTGAGGCTACAGAAACAAAGACAGACAACCTCTGCTTTAACAACATACTTAAGTGTGTGGTGGTCTTGAAAGAATGAAGTCACCTGGATCTTGAGTAAAGTTGTACAAAATCAGGCTATGGGATGGATTTGGCACTGTAGTTATACTTTTCCAAGCCCCAAGCTAGACCAGGGATTCTTAAACTTTTTTCACTTGTGAACCCTTTTTGCCCAATAAATTTGTTTGCAATCCTGAGTATATAGGTATATAAAATAAGTATACATCACCTTTTATTGTTGCCAAATTTTTTGTTACCCCCACATTATTTATGTGATCTCATATGGGGTTGTGACCTTTGGGTTAGACTATTACTTTTGCTTCTTTTCAAATTTAATATTTTGTGAATTATTATAGTTCAAAAGGGACTGGTTATGTGTAATTTCTCCTTAAACCTTGAAACTTCACTGTCTTGCATTTTTCTTAGGAAGTCTCTTTCCTTTTATAAGCCCTAAATTTCAGAAGTCTTCAAAACATAAAACAGTTTTATTTAGACAATGAAGGACATGAAATATATTCATGAGTGAACCTGTTGAAAATCAATAAAAACTTTCCCATTACAGTGGGTTATCAATACCCAAAATCCAGTATACAACTTCCACATATTAGAGATTTGATGGGGAAGACAAGGGTTAAGATTTTATTTATGATATTTCTTGTGTTAAATAATCATGGTAAAAACACTATAACCTACTGACACTTACCATTCATCCTTCCATTGGGTTTTGAGTCATCTCTATTTTGATTCTTCTGAAAGCATGAATGGTTTCTGAAGTCATTAATTCATCTGCCTAACAATTGCAGAGAAGAAAATAAGAGCTTATGACAAAATAAATAATGTTAAGGATATTGGAAAGGAAAGAAAACAGTGACAGAATAGAAGTGAAATACCAATAGGAGGTAGTGACTAGAACAGAGTTACATGAAATTAGTAAAATGGTTCAAAATAGAAATTTGTGGAACTGAACCCCATGCCTAGACTTTGCAGAAGTTCTAAAAGATTAAAAAAAAAACTTTACAGGATTCTAGGAGAGTGTGACCCATTAGAAAGGGGAGGAAATGATCTATTTATGCTCTAGGGATTCACATGTGAATACTTTCTGTTTCTTTTATTTTCTAAATAAAACTATGATGTGTTTTGAAGCCATCTTAGTTTGAGTGTTTGTGGTTGTTTTTCATTCTCAAAGAGGATCAAAGTGACATCACTATGTCAAAGTATGGTGTGTCCAACTGTGGATGATCACACCAATCCGATCTTGAAAGGTTGTACTGTAGATCAGGCACAAATGATCCATATGAACATTTTGAGTGGAGATGCCTCTAAGTTTGCTCTTTTCACCTTTCTTTTGAGCTACTGCAATTTTGCTTTGCACATAGAGCATAACATCTTCTTATATGAGGACATGCCATGCTGGATGGTCCTTTGACAGTATCCTTCATGTCACACCCAAAGTTCTTCAGAGAGACCTTAAGAACTTCTTTGTGCCACTCTTTCTGACTACCATGTAAGTACCTACATTGTATGAGTTCTCTGTCAAATAATCTTTAGGCAAATTTATGTTTGGCATTAAAAAAATGTGGCCAGCACATCAGAGTTGCACTCTCTGCAATAGGGTTTGAATGTTTGACACTTCAGTTCCAGAGGAAACCTGAGTGTCTGCTGCTTTTTCTTGTCAGGTGATCTTCAGAATCTTCCTAAAACAATTTAAATGGAAATGATTCAGTTTCCTGGCATGGTGCTCGTAGGTATACAATGATGAGGTCAACACAACGTCTCTGTATTCCTTCCCTTAGGCAGTCATTCCTCTTCTTTTCCAGACTTCCCTTTGGAACCTCCCAAACACTGAACTAGCTTTGGCGATGCATGTATCAACCTCATTATCTACATCTACATCTCTGGAAAATATACTGCCAAGGTAAGTGAACTTATCCACAGTATTCAAAATTTCTTCATTTGCTGCAACTGATGATTCCACATATGGAAGGTGGGCTGCCGGCTATTAGGGAACCTGTGCCTTGTTGGTAGTGTTAGGCCAAAATTAGCATAAGCAGCAGAAAATATTTTGTTGCATCTCAGCTTCAGAAGATGCTTATAAAAGTTCTTAGGAAAGAATTTGATGCCTATGTTGAGGGAATACAAGACACAGAAGTTTCAAGATTTCATCTAGGTCTGGGAAGAGCCAAAGAAGTGAGAAGCCAGAGAACCCAACCACTGTGAGTTAGAAAGAAATTTCTGACATGAGCATTACATAAGTGTATGTTGATAACATACATTTAAAAAGACCTTTTTTTTAAACTGTAGGACATAATATTTTGCTTTTAGTTCTAATTTTGAGGATGATTGCTCAAAATTCTTCGAAGATATGGGTATACTGTGGCTTTTAAGGGCAAAACTTATGCAATTATGCAGTTCTGTCATGTGATCCACTGAGTTTCATGAATTGAATAACCTTAAACCCCAGCTTCCTTAGTTTATGTTTGGTCTAATGGTATTGCTATTTTACTAGTTAACAGATGACCACATTTGCTAGATACTAAATGCTATGTTATCCATGGAAAGCAGTTTGCAAAACAAAATGAAAACAAGAATAACAGTACTGAATCTAATAAAATCATGACCAATTTTAAGTATGTTAATTGGTGGTTTAAGTAAACATATTTTTCTCAATTTTGTGAATAGATAGTAGTAGTAGTAGTAATAACAATAGCAATAACAATGATAACAATAACAATAAAATAGTATTTATTTGGCACTTTAAACTTTGTGAACTGTTTGCATTTATTATCTCATCTGATGCTTAGAATAACCCAATGAGGTAGGGGCTATTATATTTATTTTCATTTTATACTGGAGGAAACTGAGAGTGGAAGAGATTAATGGGGGCAGCTAGATGATATACTAGCTGTGTGACCCTGGGCAAGTCACTTAACCCTCACTGCCCCTAAACAAAATAAATAAATAAATAAAAGGAAGAGATTAATATACTTGTCCAGTTATACAACTATTAATTCTTTGGGGTAAGATTCAAACTCAGGCCTTGCTTACTCCAAGATCAGTACCTTATCTGCTATATGGACCTGTTGTTTAATAATATGTGAAAAAGTCATTGTTTCTGCTTTTAGTGCTTATATTCTAAATTCATCTGTTATAATCCATGTATGCTCTTCAAAGCAGTAAGAAGTAATTATGACATATAGTCCCAAATGTGGGCTTTTAAAAAATGCCAAAAAATTTGTAGATTTCTAGGGTTTTGAAATTTGCATGATTTTCCTCCAAGAAAATGATTGCAGTCAAAGGTGGCCTTCCATACAAGGAAGTCTAGCATGTTCCTACTTTTGAAAGAACCATAAACAACAGGCCTAATGATAGATGAATAAGAAGGAATCTTCAGTGACCCACATGTTCTCTGGCAGATTTTTTCTTCCCACTTTCAACTAACACATAAATCGTGCTGACAATGAGATACTCACTGAACAGCTGGTACAAAAGTCAGGAATCCCGTGGTTTTATCAGGCTCAGATTTGGCTGGCAGCCCTAATGCAACGGTAATAGAGGATGGTTGCGGTAAGCATATTGGTAGTTGGTGATGAATTTCTATGTTTATCTGACCCTCAGGGGTGTCATTTCACTCCCATCAAGAACAAGCTGGGCTTTTGTTTTCTTGGTGCCATTTAAATCCTCAAAAGGAGCACAGTAAATATGTGACTAAGTCGCCAAAGAAAACCTCCTGTTTAGAGCTCTGGGATTTTCTCTTTGTACTTCAAAATCACATCTGGTAGCAGATTGGAAGTTTTTCAACCCAAACGTTATTTTCCCTTTTGCTAAAAAAAGAGGACCATTAGCTACCTAATTCGAACTAATATTATCACTTTTAACAGAATTAATGGGTTGCTATAATTGCCAATGCTGTTTACCTGCTTCTCGCTGAAAATATTTCAAAGGAACATGAATTAGCCATTGCCAGCTTTACAATTAGCAGGTGACAACTTTAATTCCAACTGCATGTTTAATCAACAGCAACAGATGGAACTATGCTCGATGTTAAGTCATCCCCTTCACAGCAACTAATGGCAGGTGTGCTCCTTTTGCTCTTAGTGGTGAGCTCTTTTGCATACCAAATGCTTTGTCACTGGTCATCTTAACAATGCTGGAGTCAAATCATGTCTCTGTAAATGTAGCAAAGCCATGGGGTAAAAACATGAAATAATTTGGATAGCCTAGAAAATGGGCATTACAGTTCTCTGAGAACACCAGCATTACCTCCCTTCAGATACAGGACAAGTAATTGGTTTCAGGGATGCTAAGATTTGTATCATGACCATTGTTTTTACATGCAGTTTTGTGACCCTACATATGAAGCCCAAATCAGCAGTAATACTATTTTACATTTGTAGCCAGCAGTGGAGTAAATTAAGGAATCCATTAATATATGAAACAACTTGAAATCACACCGCATAATTATTCTTTTTTTTTTTTTTGCAGGGCAATGAAGGTTAAAGTGACTTGCCCAGGGTCACACAGCTAGTAAGTGTCAAGTGTATGAGGCTGGATTTGAACTCAGGTCCTCCTGAATCCAGGGCTGGTGCTTTATCCACTGCACCACTTAGCTGCCCCAAAGAAAGCTCTTTCTTTCTTCCTTTCATTCTTTCTTTCATTTTTCTTTCTTTTTTTGTGTGGGGCAATGATGATTAAGTGACTTGCACAAGGTCACATAGCTAGTAAGTGTCAAGTGTCTAAGGCTGGATTTGAACTCAGGTCCTCCTGAATCCAGGGCTGGTGCTCTATCCACACTGCACCACCTAGCTGCCCCCACAACATAATTATTCTTTTAAAAATGTTATTTTGCTTTTCTCAAACCATTTCACAGTTCAGAATTTTTTTATAGAAACTAAGTAATAAACTAGCAATCATGTTCATTTTAGGGAAAAAAATCAATAACAAGCCATTTAGGTCCTAAAGAACTCTACCTCCCCTCCTCAGGTTTACAGGATCTCATTTTCACCTAATAGGGCTCTTGTGCATAAACCTTGTTTATTCTAGTAACACTCTTAAAATTACAAGAAAATGCCAAAAGTCCTAAGAGATCCAAGTTGCAAACTATTAGAACAAGAAAGAACTTTAGAGATAATCTGGGTACATTTACTCATTTGTAACATGGGAGAAAATGAAGGCTAAAAAGATATATTTGAAAAAAGAGAAACAAATGCAAGTAAATGACAAAGGCAGTTCATGAACATAGGTTTGTTGATCTCAAGTCCAGTGTGTTTTATTCTACATTAAGGTTAGTTCATTTGTTGGTGAATGGGTTTAGCAGGGTTAACATCTACTGTTCATTTCATTGACTATGCATGTAAGAGCATTCTTCATGGTTCTTGGAAAAGGGTGGGAAAGATTCTTATGACCTAGAAGAGCTAAATGAAATTACAAAATATTTAACCTTCACATTACCATAGACTTTAAGAGATCTGAGATGCTACTATAGGTGTCACAGAAAGATTCAGGAGCACTCAAGACTAATAATGAACTTCATGTTTTAACAAGTATATAGACATGCACATATGCATGTATTTTATTTTTTCAAAATTTTTAGTATTTTATTTTTACCCAATTGCATGTAAAAACAACTTGTAACATTCATTTTTTAAATAAAAGTATTTTATTATTTTCCAGGTACATGTAGAGATAGTTTTCAACATTTGTTTTATAAGATTTCCAATTTCAAATATTTCTCCCTCCCTCCCCTCCTTTCTCCCCTAGACAGCAGGTTATCTGATATAGGTTATATTTATTAACATTAAACATATTTCTGTATTAGTCATGATATAAGAGAAGAATCAGAGCAAAAAGGAAAAACCTCAAAAAAGAAAAACATCATCACCCAAAATAAAAGAAATAGTATGGTTCAATCAGCATCTATATTCAACAGTTCTTATTTTTCTGGATTTGGAGAGCCTTTTTCATCATGAGTCCTTTGGAACATTCTTGTACCATTGTATTGATGAGAAGAATCTAGTCTATCACAGTTGATCAACATATAATGTTGATGATACTGTGTACAATGTTCTTCTGGTTCTGCTCATCTCACTCATCATCAGTTCATGCAAGTCCTTCCAGTTTTCTCTGAATTCCTCCTGCTCATCATTTCTTACAGCAACAATAGAATTCCATTATATTCATATACCACAACTTCTTCACCCATTCCCCAATTGATGGGCAGCCCCTCAATTTCCAATACCTTGCCACCACAAAAAGAGCAGTTATAAATATTTCTGTACATATGGATCCTTTTCCCTTTTCCATGATCTCTTTGGGGAAAAGACCCAAAAGTGGTATTGCTGGGTCAAAGGGTACACACAGTCTTATAGCCCTTTGGGCATAATTCCAAATTGATCTCCAGAAAGGTTGGATCAGTTCACAGCTCCACCAGCAATGCATTAATGTTCCAATTTTTCCACAGCTTCTCCAACATTTATTATTTTCCTTTTTTGCCATTTTAGCCAATGTGATAGGTGTCAGGTGGTACCTCAGAGTTGTTTTAATTTGCATCTCTCTAATCAATAGTGATTTAGAGCATCATTTCATATGGCAATAGATAGCTTTGGTTTCTTCATCAGAAAATTGCCTGTTCATATCCTTTGACCATTTCTCCTTTGGGGAATGAATTGGATTCTTTTAAATTTGATTTATTTCCCTATATATTTTAGAAATGAGGCCTTTATCAGAAGTACTGGCCACAAAAATTGTTTCCCAACTTTCTGCCTCCCTTTTAATTTTGTATGCATTGCTTCTGTTTGTACAAAACCTTTTTAATATAATGTAAACAGAAACATCCATTTTGCATTTCATAATATTCTTTATCTCTTGTTTGGTCATAAACCAATCCTTTCCAAAGGTATGAAATGTAGACTATTCCTTCCTCTCCTAATTTACCTATGTTATCACCTTTTATATCTAAATCATGTATTCATTTTGACTTTATTTTAGTATAAGGTGTAAGATGTTGATATATGCCTAATTTCTGCCATACTCTCTTCTAGTTTTCCCAGCAGTTTTTGTCAAATACTGAATTCCTATCCCAGAAGCTGGAGTCTTTGGATTTATCAAACAGTACATCACTAAAGTAATTTACTACTCTGTCTCCTGTGCCTAGCCTATTCCATTGATCCTCCACTCTATTTTTTAGCCAGTACCAGATAGTTTTGATGACTGCCGCTTTATAGTAGAGCTTCAGATTTGGTACAGCTAACCCACCTTCCTGTGAATTTTTTTCATTATTTCCCTTTATAATCTTGACCTTTTGTTTTTGAAGATGAATTTTGTTATATTTTTCTAGCTCTATAAAATAATTTTTAGGTAGTCTGATTGGTATGGCACTGAATAAGTAAATCAATTTAGGTAGAATTGTCATTTTTAGTATATTAGCTTGGCCTATCCATGAGCAATTGATATCTTTCCAATTATTTAGATCTGATTTGATTTGGTGAAAAGTGTTAGGTAATTGTTTTCATAGATTTCCTGGGTTTGTCTTGGCAAGTAGATTCCCAAGTATTTTATACTGTCTACAGTTACTTTAGTTGGGATTTATTTTTTAATGGGGCAATGAGGGTTAAGTGACTTGCCCAGGGTCACAGAGCTAGTAACTGTCAAGTGTCTGAGGTCAGATTTGAACTCAGGTCCTCCTGAACCCAGGGCTGGTGCTTTATCCACTGTGCCACCTAGCTGCCCCCTACAGTTACTTTAAATGCAATTTCTCTTTCTATCTCTTGCTGCTGGACTTTGTTGGTCATGTATAGGAATGCTAATGATTTATGCGGATTTATTTTATATCCTGCTACTTTCCTAAAGTTGTCAATTGTTTCAAGTAATTTTTGAGTTGATTCTCTAGGATTCTCTAAGTATACCATCATATCATCTGCAAAGAGTCATAAGTTTGTTTCCTCCTTGCCTATTTTATTTCCTTTAATTAATTTTTCTTCTCTGATTGCTAAAGCTAACATTTCTAGTACAATATTAAATAATAGAGGTGATAGTGGACATCCCTGTTTCACCCCTGATCTTATTGGGAAGGCCTCTAACATCTCTATTACATATAATGCTTGCTGATGGTTTTAGGTAGATACTGCTTATTAAGTTAAGGAAATCACCATCTATTCCTAAGCTCTCTAGTGTTTTTATTAGGAATGGGTGCTGTATTTTGTCAAAAGCTTTCTCTGCCTCTATTGACATAATCATATGATTTTGGTTCATTTTCTTATTGATGTGGTTGATTATGTTAATAGCTTTCCTAATGTTGAACCAGCCCTGCATTCCTGGTATAAATCCCACCTGGTCATAGTGTATTATCCTGGTGATCACATGCTATAATCTCCTTGCTAATATCTTATTTAAGATTTTAGCATCAATATTCATTAGGGAAATTGGTCTATAATTTTATTTCTCTGTTTTTGCTCTGACTGGTTTTGGTATCACCACCATATTTGTGTTATAATATGAATTTGGTAGAACTCCTTCTTCAACTATTTTTCCAAATAATTTGTGTAATATTGGAATTAATTGTTCTTTAAATTTTTCGTAGAATTCACCTGTAAACCCATCTGGCCCTGGGGATTTTTTCTTAGGGAGTTCATTAATGGCTTGTTCAATTTCTTTTATTAATATGGGTTTATTTAAGGATTTTATTTCTTCTTCAGTTAACCTGGGCAGTTTGTATTTTTGTAAATATTTATTCATTTCATTTAGATTATCAAACTTATTGGCATATAGTTGGCCAAAATAATTCCTAATTATTCCTTTAATTTCTACTTCATTGGTGGTAAAATCACCCCTTTCATTTTTGATATTGTTAATTTGGTTTTATTCTTTCTTTTTTTTTAATCCAGTTAACCAATGGTTTATCTATTTTTTTTCATAAAACCAGCTCTTAGTTTTTTTTGATTAATTCTGTAGTTTTCTTGCTTTAAATTTTAATTTCTCCTTTAAATTCCAGAATTTCTAATTTAGTATTGTGGTAAAAAATTATTTGTGGCAAAGATTAATATTGAAAGTGTAAGCTGAATCATTTGAGAGGGGCTACCCCGAGATTGCACATGCTACTGAAGTGGCTTTTGAATGACTTCCCCTTTTGGGGAGGAAAATGTGAGGAACTTCCAGGATGCCAGCTCTTAAGTGATGGTGGGAATAGAAGTCCACTCTCTCTGGTTGTGGTCTTAGCCGTGGCCCATGAGGGGAGTTCAGGCTGGTGGTGTCCGGGGATCTGGCATAGCATGTGTTTCATACTCCATTTCAGGCGACTGCTGAGTTACTGCAGACTGCTGAGTTCTGGGTTGGTGAGTTAATGACAGAAAACCCTAAGTTTAGTGTTAAGACCATCTATTTGCATTTCTACTTCCTTATTTCCTTAATTGATTTCACCTTTGTGTTCTAATTAATTCCCAAGAAATAAAACCTAATCCTTCATGAACTAAAGCTCAGAGGCTCCTTTTCTTATTGTCCTGGTAGATATAAGGAAAGTATAAAAGGGGGAGATTAATGTTCCATATATCCAATTTGACTCTCACAGTATTTAATTGGGGATTTTAATTTATTCTTTTTCTAGCTTTTTAAGTTGCATGCCCAATTCATTGATCTCCTCTTTCTCTTTTTTATTCATGTAATCAGTGAGAGATATAAAATTTCCCCTAGGCATTGCTTTTGCTGCATCCTATAGGTTTTGGTATGTTGTCTCATTATTATCATTCTCTTGGATAAAGTTATTGATTGTTTCTATGATTTGTTGTTTGGCTCACTCATTTTTTAGAATGAAATTATTTAGTTTCTAATTGATTTTTCAGTCTGCCTTTCCATGGTTTTTATTATATGTAATTTTTATTGCATCATGATCTGAGAAGGATGCATTTATTATTTCTGCCTTTTTACATTTGACTATGAATTTTTTGTGCCCTAATACATGGTCAATTTTTGAAAATGTGCCATGTACTTCTGAGAAAGAGGTATAGTCCTTTCTATGCCCATTCAATTTCGTCCAGACATCTATCATGTCTATCTTTTATAGTATTCTATTCACTGCTTTCACTTCTTTCTTATTTATTTTGTGGCTAGATTTATCTAATTTTGAGAGGGGAAGATTCAGATCCCCTGCTAGTATAGTGTTACTGTCTATTTACTCTTGTAACTCATTTAACTTCTCTAAGAATTTGGATGTTATTCCACTTGGTGCATACATGCTTAATATTGATATTACTTCATTATCTATAGTACCTTTTAGCAAAATGTAGTTTCCTTCCTTATGTCTTTTAAAGAGATCTATTTTTTTCTGGTGCCTTGTTTGAGATAATGATTGCTACCCCTGCTTTTTTACTTTAGCTGAAGCATAACATATTCTGCTCCAGCCTTTTACACTCTCTGTGGTATCTCTCTGCTTCAAATTTGTTTCTTGTAGGGGGCAGCTAGGTGGTGCAGTGGATAAAGCACTGGCCCTGGATTCAGGAGGACCTGAGTTCAAATCTGGCCTCAGTCACTTGACACTTACTAGCTGTGTGACCCTGGCAAGTCACTTAACCCTCATTGCCCCGCAAAAAAAAAAAAAAATTGTTTCTTGTAAACAGCATATTGTAGGATTCTAGTTTTTAATCCACTCTGCCACTTGTTTCCATTCTGTGCAAGGTTCATCCATTCACATTCATGGTTATTAGTTGCTAATTGTCTATTCCCTTCCATTCTATTTACCTCCTTTGTACTTTCCCCCCCTTCTTTCACCCTATTCCTCCTCACCAGCATTTTGCTTCTTACCCCTGCCTCCCCTAATCTGCCCTCCTTTTTTACCACCCCCTTGCTTTTTTTTACCCTTTTTCCTTGCTTCTGCCCTCCCTTCTATCAGTACCCCCTTTCCCCTTACCCTTTTACTTCCCTAAAAAATAAGCTGTTTTCATTATCCAAATGAACATATATGTTATTCCCTCTTGAATCAAATCTAGTGGAGAGTAGGGTTGAAACAATGTTCACCCTTCCTTCTTTCCCTCTATTGTAATAGGGTTTTTTTCTCCTCTTCATATGATGTAATTCACCCCTTCCAATTCCTCTTTCTCTTCTCCCCATAAACTCCCTTTTTAACCCCTTAGTTTTCTTTATATCATCTCATCAAAGAAAATGTATATTTATATCCTCTGTGTGTAATCATTCTGTCTGCCGAAATACATATACAGTTCTCAAGAGTTATAAGTATTATTTTCCTGTGTAGGGATGTAAACAGCTTAACCTTATTGAGTAACTTTTTTCCCCTGTTTACCTTTTTAAACTTCTCTTGAGACTTGAATGTTAAGATCAAATTTTTTATTCAGTTCTGGTCCTTTCATCAGGAAACCGAGAAAGTTCCCAATTTCATTGAATGTCCATCTTTTCCCCTAAAAGAGAATGATCAATTTGCTGGGTAATAGATTCTTGGCTGCAATCTAAGCTCCTTTGTCTTCCAGAATATCATATCCGAAGCTTTCTCTGCCACCTTGGCTCTGCCTCTGTAACATTATTTTTAAAACTTTGAGTTCTAAATTATTTTCTTTCTTCCCTATCCCCCATTGAGAAGGCAAGCAAATAATATAGATTATACATGTGTAGTCATGCAAAATATTCCCAGATTAGTCATGTTGTGAAAAAACTTAAGGACAAAAAATTAAGAAAAACAATGTTTAAAAAGTATTCTTAATTCTGTATTCAGACACTATCAGTTCTTTATTCTGGGAATAGAATATAAAATGGTTGTACATAACCTTTTCTTGCTGCCAAATTTTTGTGACCTCCCACATTCAGTTCTGTAAACCCATATGGGATTGTTATCCACAGTTTAAGAAGCTATACCAGAATGGTTGAATCAGTTACAACTCCACCAACAGAGCATTGATGTTCCATTTTTTCCCATTTCCCCTCCAATATTTGTTATTTTCCTCTTTATCCTATTAGCCAATCTAACAGGTAAGAGGTAGCACTCCAGAATTGGTTTTAATTTGCATCTCTCCAAACAATAATGAGTTAGAGCATTTTATATGGCTATAGATAGCTTTCATTACTCATCTGAAAACAGTTCATATCTTCTGAGTCCTTCTTCAGTTAGGGAATGGCTCTTATTTTTTTTTTTAATTTGACTCAGTCCTTTGAGAATGAAGCCTTTACTAGCAAAACTTGCTTCAAATTATTTTCACTGGAACAATTTCTAACAGTTTCTACCTTGATCCTATTCCCCCTAAAAACCTGTTCATTTTATTCTCCCTCTCCTTTCACCCTGTCCGGCCTCCTCAAAAGTGTTTTGCTTCTGACATACCCTTCCCCCAAGCTGCCCTCCATTCTATTGCCTTCCCTTCTCTCATCTCCTTTTCCTCATACTTTCCTATATGGTAGGATAGATTTCTATGTCCAATTCATTGGTATGTTTTTCCTCCTTTGAGCCACGTTCTGGATGAGAATGAGGTTCACTCACTCCACCTCCCCTCCCCATCTTCTCCACTCTAAAACCACTTTCTTACTTCTTTAATGTAAGATGATTTACCTCACTCCAGCTCGCCCTTTCCCTTTCTCCCACTGAATTTCTCTCTCATCCCTTAATTTTATTTTTGTTTATATATATGCCCTTCTTTTAGACTCATACTTGAATCTTCTCTCTATGGATACTCCTTCCAGCTGCCCTAATAAAGAGAAAGTTCTTATCAGTTACTACTATCATCTTCCCATGTAGGAATACAAGAAGTTTAACCTTATTGAATATTTTATGATTTCCTTTTCCTATTTACCTTTTATGCTTCTCTGGAGTCTTGTCAGACAAATTTGCTTCAAAATATTTTCAAAAGTTACTATTGCTAACTGTGTTTCGCTCCATCATATTCCTTAACCCATATCATTTACTCTATTTTCTATCTTCTTTTACCCTATCCCTCCTCAAAAGTGGATTGACTCTGACTGCCCCCTCCCTCCATCTGCCCTCCCTTCTATACACACACCCCCTTATCCCCTTCTCCTCCTATTTTACTGCAGGGTAAGATAGCTTTCTATGCACAATTGAGTGTGTATATTATTCGCTCTGTGAGACAATTCTGATGAGAGTAAGGTTCACTCATTCCCCAGGTACCTCTTTATCTTCCCTCCAGCGTATAAGCTTTTTCTTGGTTCCTTTATATGAAATATTTTACCCCCATTCCACTTCTTCCCATTCCCTTTCTCCTAATGCATTCCTCTCACCCTTTAATTTTATGTTTTTAAAGATATCATCCCTTCATATTCAACTCATACCTGTGCCCACTGTCCTAAATATATCTCCATCCACTGGCCCTAATAATAAGAAATTACTTATAGGTTACAAGTATCATCTTTCCATGTAGTTATGTAAAGAGTTTAAGCTTTTAATATGCCTTATGATTTATTTTCCCTGTTTACCTTTTTATGCTTATCTAGGGTCTTGCTTTTGAAAGCAAATTTTCTATTCAGCTGAAGTCTTTTCTACACAAATGCCTAAAAATCCTCTATTTCATTGAAATCCCATTTTCCCCCTAAAGTATTATATTCAGTTTTGCTGGGTAGGTCATTCTTTGTTGTAATACCAGTTCCTTTGCCCTTCATAATATCATATTCTATGCCCTCCACCCTTTAATGTAAAAGCTGCTAAATCTTGTGCTATCCTGACTGTGGTTCCCCTATACTTGAATTGTTCCTTTCTGGCTGTTTGCAATATTTTATTCTTAACCTGGGAGCTCTAGAATTTGGTCATGAAATTCCTGGAATATTCATTTTGGGATCTCTTTCAGATGGTGATGAGTGGATTATTTCTATTTCTATTTCACCCTCTACTTCTAGAGTACCTGGGAAGTTTTCCTTGATAATTCCTTGAAAGTGTATGTTTAGGTTCTTTTTTCTGATGATAACTTTCTGGTAGTCCAATAATTTTCAAATAATCTTTCTGGATCTATTTTCTATGTCAGCTGTTTTTCCTGTGAGTTATTTTATATTATTTCAATTTTTTTCATTCTTTTGGTTGTATTTTATTGTTTCTTGATTTCTCATAAAGTCATTAACTTCCATTTGATGAGATTCTAACTTGTAAGGAATACTTTTCTTTCATAGAGTTTTTGTACTACTTTTCTATTTGGCCAGTACTAATTTTTTTTTTTTTAGTGAGGCAATTGGGGTTAAATACTTGCCCCAGGTTACACTGTTAGTAAGTGTTTTGTAAGTGGTTAAGTGGTTGAGGCCAGATTTGAACTCAGGTACTCCTGACTCCAGGGGGGCAGTGCTCTATCCACTGCACCATCTAGCTGCCCCTGCCAATACTACTTTTTAAGAGTTTTTTTTTCTTTGATTATTTTTTTACTTCTTTTTTTGCCATTTGTCCCAATTTGGTTTTGGGGGTTTGTTTTTTGTTTTTGTTTTTGTTTTTTTTTGTGAGGCAATTGGGGTTAAGTGACTTGCCCAGGGTCACTACAGCTAGTAAGTGTTAAGTGTCCGAGGCTGGATTTGAACTCAGGTATTCCTGACTCCAGGGGCCGATGCTCTATCCACTGTGCCACCTAGCTGCCCCCCAATTTGTTTTTAAGGCATGATTTTCTTCAGTGCATTTTTCTTTCCTTTACCAAGATGTTGACTCTTTTTTCATGATATTCTTGAGTCTGTCTCATATCACTTCCCACTTCCCAATTTTTCCTCTATCTCGCTGAATTGATTTTCATAATCCTTTTTAGCTCTTCGATGGCCTAAGACCAACTCACATTTTAGGGAAGCCTTGGATATAGGACCTTCACTTTGTTTATCTTCTTCTGAGGTGTGTTTTGATTTTCTTCATCACTATAGTAACTTCTATTATCTGACTTTTTTTCTGTTTTTGCTCACTTCCAACCCATTTCTTGATTTTTAGCTCTTTGTCAAAGTAGGTCCTAGCTTCTTGGATGGAGGGCATACTGTCTTTTAGGGGTTTTGTGCAGGCTGTTTTCTGACATACTTTTTGGGATCTGTAAGTTTCAGTTTTTTCAAGCAGTTAATAACTAAAGAGAATTGTGTTTACTACTCTTCTGACATGTGCTCTGGTCTATGAACAACTACAAGCATTCTTTTCTGCCCTGGAACTATGATAAATGTTCCTGATCCACTCGGGCAACAAGGTCTGATGTGACAGTGTTCCTCTTTGCCATGTGTGAGAAAACAATTATTTTAATTTCTTGGGGACACAGGGACCCAGTCTTTGCTTTCTCGCTAACCCTCTTTTGAAGGGACTTTAGTTGCTCTTTTTCAGAGGCAACAGAGATTGGACTAACTCAATAGAGATATAAACCACACCTATTTGAAAGTGCCTTTGACCTCAGGGGGTCTGTGTTTCACCAGACCCTGACCTCATCAAAGTACAGCTCATTTAAATATGGACCACCCTCAGGTCATGTCAACCAGTGGAATTGAATGATGCCAGCCAATTAACTTTGATCAGTATGTAAGAGCCACCTCTATAGGAAGAGAAAAAGAGAATGGTATCATGAGGTGAATGCCATTCTGGGACACAGGCTAGATGAGGAAGGCTATCTAGTAACTGTCTCTGTAGGTAATGTAGAATTTCTGAACTCTGCTTGGAGCCATGTGTTCCCTTTTAGAGATAATATGGTCTCTAAATGAGGTCAATGATCTCCTAACATTTAATGTGATTTGATAAATACTTACTACCTATATAGGTGCAATAGCCATTAATTTATAAGTAGAAATATCTTAGAAAACCCCAGCCTAGTTCCCCAATAATTTAGAAAGAAAAAGGCTAGTCCACAATATTTTAAGTGATCTACCTGGGACTACTACCCAGGACTGCAGCCCACATCTGAGTATGGACAAACCTGGGCCTCAGACATTTACTGGCTATGTGACCCCAGGGAAGTCATTCAACCCTATTTGCCTCAATTCCTTTATCTGTAAAAGGAGCTGGAGAAGGAAATGGCAAACCCCTCTAACATAGTTGCCTGAAAAACCCAAAATGGAGTCACAGAGAGTCAGCCATGATGGAAAAACAAAGGAACAACAACAAAACTTTGTAATAGAATTAGAGATATCTTGGCTGTTAAACCACCTTCCTTCACATTAAAAAAAAAGTAGGGGGCAGCTAGGTGGTGCAGTGGATGGAGCACTGGCCCTGGAGTCAGGAGTACCTGAGTTCAAATCCGGCCTCAGGCACTTGACACTTGCTAGCTGTGTGACCCTGGGCAAGTCACTTAACCCCAATTGCCTCACTAATAAACAACAAACAAACAAACAAACAAATAAATAAATAGATGTTCTCTTAATATTCTTAGCCTTTGTTCTTCCAGATAATTTCATTATTACTTTTTCTAATTCTGTTTGTTTTTTGTAATTTGATTGGTATGGCACTGAAAAGTAATTAATGTAGGTAGAATTGTTATATTTATTACCTTGGTTCTTCTTATCCATGAGCAATTAATAGTTCTCTAATTGTTTAAAATCTTACTTTATTTGTGTGAAAATCTTTTGTAATTTTTACATATAATTCCTGGGTTTGTCTTGGTAGGTATACCTCCAAGTGTCTTAGATTATCTACAGTGATTTTAAATGGAATTTCTCTTTCTATCTCTTCCTACTAGACTTTCTTCATAATATATAGAAACATTATTGCTTTATGTGGGTTTATTTTATATCCTGCAACTTTGTGAGATTGTTAATTATTCCAATTAGATTTTTTAGTAGATTCTTTAGAGTCTCTAACTATACTATCATAGCATCTGCAAAAAGTGATTGTTTGTTTAGTTTATGCCCATTCCAATTCCTTAAATTTTTTACTAAACAAATTGCTATACTTAGCAATTCTAGTTTAATATGAAATAATTAATGGTGATAATGGGCCTTCTTTATTCATTCCTGATCATGGTTGAAAAACCTTCTAGCTTATCTCTACTGCAGATAATGCTAATTGATTATTTTAGATAGATACTACTTACCATTCTAAATAAAGTCCTATTTATTCAAATGAGTATGTCTTTGCCAAAACTTTTTATATCTGTTATATAGTCATATGATTTTGTTATTGTTTTCTTTTACTGATACAGTTAATTAAGCTAATAGTCATCTTAAATTTGAAACACTCCTACACTCCCTGGGATAAATTCTACCTGGTTGTTTTTGTCCTTCATAGTTAGTGATGGCCATATATTAAAGGACAATATTATCCTGAGTCCTTCCTTTGATAATTTAAAACTTTTTTTTTTAGGTTAAGACTTGGTAGGGAAATTTCTTCGGCTTATTCTCAGCATAAAAATGGTTTTCATTTGAAAATGCAAAGAACTTTATTTTCCTTTTACGGAAGAAAAAATGGATGTTCATTTAGCTACTTTAGAGGTGTTGATGGAGAAAATATATTTGGATAAAATACATCACTTACAGACACTTAGCTTCACAAGTTTAGGAGGAAATCAAGGGTACTGCAGATATGAGAAGCAATGTGTTTATAGAAAGTTAAAAATGATTTTTTTTTCAAAGAGGAATGTTTGGTGCTCTGGAATGTCCTCCAATAATATATTCCATATTCTTAAGAGTACATTATGGATAAAGCACCGGCCCTGGATTTAGGAGTACCTGAGTTCAAATCTGGCCTCAGACACTTGACTCTTACTAGTTGTGTGACCCTGGGCAAGTCACTTAACCCCCATTGCCTCGCATAAAAAAAAAAAAAAAAAAAAAAATAATATATATATATATATATATATATGATATATATATATATATATATTAAAGGAGTACATTAATATGGGTGGAGAAAGGGGAATGGGGGGGTTATGGAGGGAAATAGATTCAGCAATGTAATAAAAAAGCGTTATAATCACTTATAAATCATGCATAATAAATCTGTGATTGTATAAGCGATATTCATGTTATCACCTATATTCCTGGTTGCTTTCCTTACAGTATGCTAACCCTATTTAAGTTACTAAAATTCTCTTTGCCTCATTTCCTCACCTTTACCATGGGGTGGACTCAGGGAATTTAGGGGTCTCTAAAGTACTTTCCATTCTGAGCCTGTGATCCTCCACAAAATATTATAGTAACTGTAGGGGATCACCATGCAGTTCTATTGTAGACAATCACTAAGAACTGAAAAACTCCAAAATTCTTGAGGTACCCATTCCTGAAAAATATGTGTCCCATGGTTGCTATTCAGTCAGCTAGGCTCAGGAAAAGAAATACAAAACAGAATTGGGGGCCTGAGGCTCAGGGTTGGGGTTTACTTGGGAAGGATGTGTGAGTGCTTCCATGTGTAAGAATCTGACATGGAAGTGGAGGGAGGAATAAGAAAGAAATCTATCTCTCCTGACAGGAAGAGAGAGAGAGAGAGAGAGAGAGAGAGAGAGAGAGAGGAGAGGAGAGAGAGAGAGAGAGAGAGAGAGATGAGGGGAGAGAGAGAGAGAGATTGAGACAGAGAGAGAGACAGAGAGAAACAGATAGACAGACAGACAGACAGAGAGGCAGAAAGACAGAGACAGAGACAGAGACAGAGACAGAGAGACAGACAGACAGACAGAGAGACAGAGGGAGAGAGAGGCAGAGAATTATTGTAAACCATATCTTCCTGAGAAATAGTAGTGTGAAAATTATACTGCATGGATAGTTCTCTCTGGCTCAGGGACCAAGGGAACTACTGTGTCACCCCCAAACACCAACGCCCCAAATACCATGTGTGACCCACTGGGAAGGTATCAGAGTCACTTAAATAGGATGGAGGACTATTAGTTGATTATAGCCATGATACATATCTATATCTATATCTATATCTATATCCATAGCCATATCCATATCCATATCTATAGCTATATCTATATCTATATCTATATCTATATCTATATCTATATCTATATCTATATCTATATCTGCACATATGTACTCATGACATATATGTATATGCATACATATATAAACACATATTTGCAAAATGTTATTTTGTTGCCATTTAGCAATTCAATTAAATAAATATTAAATAAATAATTTGCATGGTTCAAGGGCCAATTAATAACCATAGTAATACTAATTTTGTTCCTTTGAAGGATCACTAAAGACTCCTTAGGAAGGAATAACAGTATTGACCACTACAGCTAATGTGAAAAACTACAATAAATACCATTTTGTTTAGAATAGCTTTTCTTTTCCATTCAAAAGTCAGCTAATAGAAAAATTGGTATGTGCTAATAACAAAACCTACAAACCCCTGGGAAAAATACTTCTCTCTAACTATTTTTATTTCTTCGCCTAAGAAAGACTAGACTATTCTGAGATGGCACAATTCCTGGGACCATTCCAACACTGCTTTGTCCCCCTTATTTGTAACATACCATTTTTAACAGAGATGGGTGCTCTGAGGTGTTCTTAGAGTTTTCTATTTTCAATTCTTTTGGTAATTGATCTCAGGGAAAGCCATGCTTCTCAGATGGAAATGTATAGAGTAAACAATAATTTGATAACCCTAGAATATGGAAGG
Organism: Dromiciops gliroides; assembly: GCF_019393635.1. Taxonomy (NCBI): domain Eukaryota; kingdom Metazoa; phylum Chordata; class Mammalia; order Microbiotheria; family Microbiotheriidae; genus Dromiciops; species Dromiciops gliroides. The sequence continues at coordinate 384,590,641 of NC_057863.1, forward strand.
TTTTTGAAAAAGGTTTTTGCTTTTAATGTCTTGGTAACTTATCCCACTTTTAATACAGTAGTGTAAGTATTATTTATTAGCACCTACTATGTTCCTAATATTGGATTAAATGCTAGGGGATATCGAAGAAAAGACAAAAGACAGTGACTGCTTTCAGAGAAGCAACATGCAAACAATTAATGTACAAAAAAGGGATGTACAGGGAAAAAATCGAAAGTAAATATGGAAAGAAGGCATTAGATTCAATAGGACTTGGAAAAGGATTCCTTCACAAGGTTGGATTTTAACTGAGATGTGAAGGAAAACATGAAACCAGAAAGCAGAAATGAGGACAGGTTCCATGCATAAGAGACAGCCAGTGAAAATGCCTGGGTTGGGAGGAGTGGTCTTGTTGGAATAACAGTGTGGAGCTCAATGTGACTGGATTGAACATGTGGCAGGGTGTAAGGTTTGATAAGATGGGAAAGCTGGAGAGAGAATGTCAGGGTAATGAAACTTTATCTTTGAAGGTAAAACAGAGGAGTTTATATTTGATCCTGGATATGATATACAACTACTGGCATATATTGATAGAGAAGGCGGTGGAGGACATAGTCAGTCTATACTTTAGGACAATAACTTTGATAGCTGAGTAGTGGATGGTTTAAGTGATAGAACTTGGGTTAAGTAGAACAACCAGAATGCTATTGCAGATAGTCCAGGTGTGAGGTGATGAGTTCCCAGACCAGAGTGTGGTAGTGTCTAAGAAAGAAGAGCATATGAGAGAAATGTTACAATGTTAAAATGATAACCTTGCCAGGAAATTATAATTGAGGAGTGTGGGCAAGAATGGGAATCAATGATTACAACTAGTTGTAAATCTGTGTGACTGGTAAGATAGTAGTATCTTTAACAATAATAGCAAGGTTTAAAGAAAAGTGAGAAAGATAAATCAGTTTGATTCCTGGTCTTGCTGAATTAAAGATGTCTATTAGGATATGAAGTTTAAGATGCCTAATAGGCAACTGGATATGTGTGACTGGTGCTCACTGAGAAGTTAAAGGCTGTTAGAAGGTTGTTTGAGAATCATCAGCATAGAGATTATGTATATAGTTGTCCATGGAAGTTGATGTAAATCATTAAGTGAAACATTATAGAGAAAGGAGAGTAGAGGGTCTAAAATAGATGCCTTGAGATATCTAGTTAGTGAGCATGCCTTGGATGTAGGCCTATAACAGGAAATTAAGAAGGAGTGGTCAGATTGGTAGGAGGAGAATCAGGAGATAGTAATGTCATGACAATTTAGAAAGAAGAGAATATTAAAGAAGAGAAGTGATTGAATATAAAAAATAGCAGAAAGGTCAAAATGGATGAGAATTTAGAAAATAATTATTTAATTAAACAGTAGCTATTTAATTTATTAAGTTATTTCACTGACATTAACTTTGTCAATTAAAATAGTGTTAGTAACTTTAGAAAGAGTATTTTTGGTTGTACGATAAAATTGGAAGTCAGACTGCATAGGGTTAAATAGATAGTAATAGAGATGGAAATGGAGTCCACTATTTTAGTTGACCTTCTCAAGGATTCTAGTTGCAATATGTAGGAAAGATATGTAGCAATAGCTAACAGTAGTTGATTTTTTAAAAAACATTAAAGAGGATTTTTTTATTAGGATGGGAGAAACATAGATTTGTTTGACAGAAGTAGAGAAGCCAGTAGATAGGGTAATATTGAAGATAAGTGAGAAAATGAAAAAAAGGAGGCAATATATGGGAGAAGATAGATCACTCCTCCAGTATAAAGGGATTAGTCTTGTCAAAGAGAAGAGGCACCTCTTCATGTGAGACAGAATAAATGGGAAGTATTTGGTAAAGTTATCTGTGTGATAGGAGATGAGGAGAAGGGAGAAGAGAGAGGGTTTGGCAAAGTTCTCAGCTGAGATTGTAGTGTGAGGGGGAACAATAGAGATTTTTAGAGGGATGTAAAGGTTTGGACACAATTCCACTCCAATGGCCCTTGATTGCCTCCGTATTTTTGTTCCTTAGTATAGAGCTACTTGAGGGCTTTATCATTTTATATTTCCACCCCTATATGCATCTGTCCATGAATGAGTTCTTCCTTGTGTGTATAAGAAAATATCTCTCATCCATCCCGTTGATTATTACATGGAGAAAACATGAATAGTAGCAGAAGGCACCAAACTGAAATAAAACAAAGGGTTTTTTTTTTTCCTAAAGTGCCAGATTTGTAACTTTTGAATACTTTAAAAATCTTCTCTATAATAACCACTAATGTTGATAACCCCTCTTTCATACTTTCTTCAACCTCGAAAACAGGACAGCTAGGTGGTGCAGTAGATAGAGCAATGGCTCTGGAGTCAAGAGGACCTGAATTAAAATTTTACCTTAAACACTTAGTAGCTGTGTGACTTTGGCAGACAACTTAACTCCAAGTGCCTTAAGCATGTGGAGTCATTCCCAGTTATCCTGATGCATATTTTGCAACTGGACCCAGATGGCTCTGGAGGAAAGAGTGAGGTTGCTGACCTTGTACAGCCCTCCCTCACTTAAATACAATTCAGTACAAGTCATGACACCACCCCATGTCATGGTCCTCTTCAATAATGAAGGACAAGGGGCAGCTACATAGCACAGTAGATAGAGCATGAGCCCTGGATTCAGGAGAACCTGAGTTCAAATCTGGCTTTTGACACTTTACACTTACTAGCTGGGTGACCCTAGGCAAGTCTCTTAACCCCAATTGCCTCATAAAAAAAAAGAATAAGGTGAAACAACAACAAACCTCTACAACTACTGGGGTAGGTTGACCTATTTTAAAGATCATTCAGTGCAAACCAATAAATGATTAACAACTTTCTTTAAACAGGAAAAATAATATACTCAGGGCACACTTTTAAGTTTAATCTACATTAACATTTTCTTCATCATTTTCTTAAGTCAAGACAATCACCAATAGAATAAAGCAATCCCTAATTTGTAGAGTTTTCAAATTTTCAGAAGTAGAAATTCTTACTCTGAAAATTTAGCAGTTGGTTCTATACAATTAGTTCAAGCTGGCTTTAAAACATCCCTTAAAAGGTCAAACTGAAATATTAGTAATGGTATTAGGGTACTAGGACATCTTAGTTGTATAGGAGATATCTGTACAATGTGGACAAGTATTCCACCAGCCATATGCCTATATAACTGGTAGGCAACAGGTGATTTTTAGAGCAACAGAACAGACCTGGAAATATCTGACAACTTTCAGTAGGTCCAGAAGGTAAGAGAACAAATCAAAATCAAACAGAACAGGTAGGATCAAGAGAAAAACTGTCAGTGGAGGAAAGGTTTAAAGAAAGCTTAGTTTGGGAGGTCAAGAATTAATGAAAGTAGCACTGGTGAACAGAAAGCATAGAAGGTTAGGCTTGATCCTAGAATAGTTGGGTTCCTTGAGCTGTACTCTGAGAGTAGCCTCCACCCCTCTGACTCCCAAACTACCACATACTCAGTTGGGTAAACATACTAAATGCCTAGTCTACTTGGATATGCTATGAAGGAATGATTGTGGCTCAGCTCTCTTTTACCATAGCTGCTGTCATATAAATTCAAGAAAGACTGAAAGTTTGGGAAAATTTTTAAAAAACCTATGGATGTTAAATAAATAATTCCACTACCAGTGGCAATGGAGAGGTTGAAGAATTTTGAATGAGTTAGCACTATTACAAAAGAAAGCTCCAACTTATTCATAGCCAAGTTTTATTGACCCACCCTTAAGGGTGCATAGTGGGAGATTTAAAGAGGAGACCTGATCCTATTTGAAAGTAGTTGTAGACTAGATTATACCACAGGAAACTTAAAGTAGTTTCAGCTATGTTTGTGAGGTAACTCAGATCCAAGTTAGCCTCTAAGGTTTAAAACAAATGTGACTACAATGGTTAGGCTATCTGGAATACTTTCTTAATATAATATATTGCTATGCTTCTTCCCCTAAGAAGATAACTCTCATGAAGGTGACTAGGTATAACATTTCTATCTGTTGTTTGTTTTTTCTCTGTCTTCCTGAATATCTATAGTTGGTTTATGTGCTTGTCTTATTTAGTTGTGTATGCTTGGGACCAACTTGTTAGCTGGAGAGTCAGTCAAATTAAATGATTTCAGTCTGTGATAATGATGCCTTTCTGAAACACTGTAGGCCTCATCTCTAAAACAGATCCTATATGTCAATGTTCTACTATAAATGACATTCTTTCAAATAAATGAAACAAGAAAAATTATAGATCAATTTCCTTAATGAATATTGATGCAAAAATTTAAAATAAAATATTAGCAAAGAGGTCACAGCAATTTATCACCTGGATAATACACTATCACCAAGTGAAATTTATACCAGGAATGCAGGGCTGTTTCAACATTAGGAAAACTATCAACATAATTGACCACATCAAAAACAAAACTACCAAAATGATTATCTCAATTAATGCAGAATAAGCTTTTGACAAAATACAGTGCTCTTTCCTATTAAAAACACTAGAGCATAGGAATAAATGGTGCTTTCCCTAAAATGATAAGCAGTACTACCTAAAACCATCAGCAAACTTTATATTATAAGCATTCCCAGTATGATCAAGGGTGTAATAAGGATATCCATTATCATGTCTGTTATTCTATATTGTACTAGAAATAGTAGCTTTAGAAATAAGAGAAGAAAAAAGAATTAAAGGAATTAGAATAGGCAAGGAGGAAACAAAACTATCAATCTTTGTAAATGATATGATAATATACTTAGAGAATCCTAGAGATTCAAATCCTAGAGAATCAAATAAAAAACTACTTAAATAATTTACAACTTTTGAAAAGTTGCAGGATATAAAAGAAATTCACATAAATCATCAGTATTTCTATACAGACCAACAAAGCTCAGCAGCAAGAGATAGAAAGAGAAATTCCATTTAAAATAACTATAAGAAATATAAAATATTTGTAAGTCTACCTACCAAGATAATCCCTGGAACTACATGAACACAATTATAAAACACTTTTCACACAATAAAATCAGATCTAAATAATTGAAAAAATATCCATTGGTCATGGATAGACTTAGCTATGTAATACAAATGACAGTTCTACCTAAATTAATTTACTTATTCAGTACCATATCAATCAAACTACTGAATTTTTTTATATAGCTAGAAATGCGTCGGAAGAACAAAGGTCCAAGAATATCAAGGGAAATAATGAAAAAATGCACAGGAAGGTGGGCTTGCCATACAAATGTAAAGCTATGCTAGTGAAAGTCATCAAAATTATTTTTATGGCTAAGAAATAGAGTAGTGGATCAATGGAATAGGTTAGGCACAGGAGACAGAGTAGTAAATGATGATGGTAATCTACTGTTTGATAAACCGAAAGACTCCAGCTTCTGGAATAAGAACTCACTATTTGACAAAAAACTGCTGGGCAAACTGGAATATAGCATGGAAGAAACTAGGCATAGACCAACATCTTACACATATCCCAAAATAAACTCAAAATGAGTACAGAAATTTAGACACAGAGGGTGATACCATAGGCAAATTAGGAGAGGAAGGAAGAGTTTATCTCTCAGATATATCAAGAGGAGAAGAATTTATGACCAGATGAGAGATAAAGGATATTGTGAAGTGCAAAAATGGGATCATTTTGGTTTTTTTGTTGTTGTTTTTGTTTTGTTTTTAAGTGAGGCAATTGGGGTTAATTGACTTGCCCAGGGTCACACAGCTAGTAAGTGTCAAGTGTCTGAGGCTGGATTTGAACTCAGGTACTCCTGACTCCAGGGCCAGTGCTCTATCCACTGTGCCACCTAGCTGCCCCAAAATGGATCATTTGATAACATTAATTTGAAAAATGTTTTTGTACAACAGAAGCAATGCAGCCAAGGTTAGAAGGAAAACAGAAAGCTAGGAAACATTTTTACAAGCAGTGTTTCTGATAAAGGCCAAATTTCTAAAATATATAGAGAACTAAATCAAATTTAAAAGAATGCAAGTCATTCCCCAATTGAGAAATGATCAAAGGATATGAATAGGCAGTTTTCAAATGAAGAAATCAAAGCTTTCTTTTGCTATATGAAAAAATGCTCTAAATCACTATTGATTTGAGAAATGCAAATTAAACAGCTCTGTGGTAGCACCTCACACCTATCAGAGTGGCTAATATGGCAAAAAAGAAAAAAAATATAAATGTTGGAGAAGACATGGAAAAATTGGAACACTAATGCTTTGTTGGTGGAGTTGTGCACTGATTCAACCATTCTGAAAGCAATTTGCAACTATGCCCAAAGGACTATAAAGCTGTGAATACCCTTGGCCCAGTAATACCACCACTAGGTCTGTATCTCAAAGAGATCCTAAAAAAGGCAAATGGACCCACATGTACAAAATTATTTATAGCAGTTCTCTGTGTGGCAATGATTCAAAATTGAGGGATGTCCATCAATTGGGGGAATGGCTGAACAAGTTGTGATATAAGAATATAATGTAATACCATTGTGCTATAAGAAATGATGAGCAGGTAGATTTCAGAAAAAACTGGAAAGCCTTAAGTGAACTAATGCTGAGTTAAGTGAGTAGAACCAGAAGAATATTGTGCACAGTAACAACAACATTGTAGGATGATCAAATGTGATAGATGTAACTCTTTTCAGCAGTAGCAATGATCCAAGAAAATTCCAAAGTACTCATAATGAAAAATTCTCTCCACATCCAGAAAAAAGAACTGTGGAAATCTGAAGCAAATTGACCCATACTAATTTATACTTATTTTTGTTTTTTGTTTTTTCTTTTTTGAGGTTTTCCCCTTTTTTTTCTGATTCTTCTTTCAGAACATAACTAATGTGGAAATATGTTTAATATCTTTGTATGTGTGTGTGTGTATATATATATATATATATATATATATATATATAACCTATATCAAATTTCTTTCTGGCTTGGAGAAGGAGAAGGGCAGGGAGGGAAAAATAATTTGTAACTCAAAATATTATAAAAACAAATGTTGAAAACTATCCTTACATGTAATTGGGAAAAAAATACTATTATGATTGAAAAAAAAGAAGAAAATAACCCAAATGAATGAAACAACTTCATACCAAAAAATTTAAATTGCCTTATATATTGGTCTATATTTTAACAGCTAGTCTAACTAGAACATTAAAGCAGGAATTAAGCAAGGCTTTTCTCACTTCTGAGTTTCTCTTTCTCCCAAAACAATTTTTTAAAGTGGAAGTATCCATGAAATGTTTGAATTAGCTCATGTGAGTAGCATTATGGAATTGGTTCCCATTGATCTGGAGGATTCTAGACATATCCATGGCCAATGATTTGGCCAGGGATCAGCCTGATTAACCAAGGCAATTGGTTGTTCATTTGAAAGATGAAAGCACTAAATTGGAACTAAAAATCCTATGAAAACAAATCTTGAAAACTATCTTTACATGTAACTGGAAAATAATAAAATCCTTTTATGATAAAAAAAAGATAATGGTACTACTGGATAATTAAGAAAGGATGATATAGTTTTCTATTTTAGTGAGGTTACAAAGACTAGGAGAGCATTCTTAAAATTTCTCTATCATGCTGATATGACACTTGGTACTAAATGCTGGAAACACAAATCCAAGCACTCATCATTCATTTTATCCTGTATACTTGTAGCCTTTGATAGTTTTTGCAAAGAGATGTTACCCAACTTTTATATAAACTAATAAATCTTAATCTGTCAAGCACAGGGAGCCACCAATTATATTAATGTCATATTATATCACTGCACACTTACCTTTATGTTAATAGCTGAGAAACTGATATTTGCCTGACTCTCATTGCCAGGTTTAAAAAAATACAGAGATACATGTTTGTATCAATCAGAAAATGATTTATAATTACAATGTTAGACTTAAACATAGTCTCAGAAAAATAAATTCATAAAAGAGATCCTCAGGGTATATTTAGGGAGATTTATTAAAATATAAAATCAGAGAAGCCTCGTATACCCTGTACCTTCAACCTTGTAATTGATTTGAAATTCCAGATATAATAAAAATAAATCATTGAAAAAAGTTAAATGAATTCACTCTTTTAAAAAAAAGTCATCAATGGCAGCTAGTTGGTACAGTGAATGAACTACCAGCCCTGAATATCAGGAGGAACTGAGATTCAAATATGGTCTCAGAAACTTGACACTTTACCAGCTTGATTCTGGGCAAGTCACTTAACCCTCATTGGCCCCACAAGGAAAAAAAAGTCATGAAGCTAAAAAAAAAATAGTTTACAAAAGCAGAAAGAATTTTAAAGATAGTGAGATAGCCCTCTCATACTCCAAATATTTGCTTGAGTTTTTTGAAGGCAAGATTCCAACAGTCATATCAAAAGATGAGAGATAATTATATTGGTCCTATCCATAAATACATTTTTTCCATTCCTTCATGTTTTCTTAAATTTACATTTGGGGTACCTAGGTGTACAGTGGATAAAGCACTGGCCTTGGATTCAGGAGGACCTGAGTTCAAATCCAGCCTCAGACATTTGACACTTACTAGCTGTGTGACCTTAGGCAAGTCACTTAACCCTCATTGCCCACCAAAAAATTACCTTTTAATCTTTAATTAATAAGTGTATTTTAATAATTTCCTTTGATCATATTACTTGTATTTAACATATCTAATATTGAGCTGTATCATCCATAGGGCACTGAAAAGAATCTTTCAAACAAAAGCTTCAAACAACAACCATATTTTTTTTAAAAGAATAATTTTTTGGAGACATTTTAGAGGTTTTAAGTCCAAAAACCATTCTTTAAATATGCCCTCCAGGTATTGAATCAAGTCTGTAGATAGCTTGTAGAAAACAGTGCTAATATGTGCATTCAAGGAAATTAGGGGACTTGAAAGGGTCAGGGAAAAATAAGTACTCCTAGGTAGTAAAAAATGTTTTGTTTTTTGAGAAGTTATGTTTTAACATTAAAAGTAATGTTCATTTTCCAGAAATGACTGATAAGTTTTCTTTGGTGATAAATGTTTGTAAAATCTACTTTGTTCACCAAATCCTGGTGGTCTAAGGAGCAATCAAGTCAGCTCCATCCTTTTCACTTTATTTTCCTTCCCCCTCTAACTACCAGAAATGAGGAAGTTCATGCACCTAACAATGCATGACCCATTGCCTCAAGGAGTAGGTTTTAATAATTGTCATCTTATATAGTCATGATTATTGCAAGGTGGCAGTGGCCCATTGCGTAAATGTCATTTTCAATAGGTTTATATACTTGTGAGTTGAATAGTAGTTCATTTATTTGCTTGGTAGTTTAAATTAAACTGTGAGGGGAAGCATTTGTTGTATGAAATAAGAATTTGACTATGGTAATCATGTGCTGATGGGGCCTATTAAATGTCTTTCTTTAGCAAAATTTTGTAATTGTGTTACAGGCTTTAAATGTGCATGAGTACTATGATCAAGACCTAAAAAAATTACCAATTTTACGGGCTCCCAGCAATCAGTGTGTGCAGTAACTCAACAGGCAGTGGAAGTTGGGAATCCCCTTTCTTATAGATATCTCCTTAACAAAGACCTTGCTCAAATTTATCAGCACAGATGCTAATTCTGCAGCTATGTAGAACTGCATGACAGAAAGGCAACATGGATCCAGTTGACTGAATCACATAAGAGAAAGTGGTTATAACTGTTTTAGGGTTAAGTGACTTGCCGAGGGTCATACAGCTAGTAAGTGTCAAGTGTCTGAGGCCAGATTTGACTCAGATCCTCCTGATCCAGGGCCAGTGCTTTATCCACTATGCCACCTAGCTGCCCCCAAACAGCTTTATTCTTTTGTTTTTCTATGAAAAAAAACAATAAAATAGATAAAACTTTATTTGGCTTTAATAAAAAAAGAAAGAAGAAAACCAAATTACCAGCATCAAAAATCAAAAGGGTGGGGCAGCTAGGTGGCGCAGTGAATAAGCACCGGCCCTGGAGTCAGGAGCACCTGAGTTCAATCCGGTCTCAGACACTTGACACTTACTAGCTGTGTGATCCTAGGCAAGTCACTTAACCCCAATTGCCCTCACACACACAAAAAAAAAAATCAAAAGGGTGAACTCACTACCAATGAAGAGGAAAATAAATCAATAACTTGGATCTATTTTTCCCAACTATATGACAATGAATTTGACAATTTAAATGAAATGGATGAATATCTTCAAAAATATAAACTGCTCAGAATAACAGAAGAGGAAATAAAATCTTAAATAAGACCATTTTAGAAAAAGAAATTGAACAAGCCATAAATGATCTCCTAGAAAAAAATCTCCAGGGCCAGATGGATTTACAAGTTAATTCTACCAAACATTTAAAGAATAATGAAATCCAATACTATAAAAACTATTTGGAAAAAAAATAGGCGAAGGAATCCTGTCAAATTCCTTTTGTGGAGACATATATGGTGCGATATTAAACCAGGGAGAGCAAAAAAAGAGAAAGAAAAGTATAGACAAACCTCCCTAATGAATATGATGTAAAAATCCTAAATAGAATATTAGCAAAGAAATTACAGCCTTTATCACCCGCATAATATATTGTGGCCAGATAGGAATTATACCAGGAATTCAGGGCTGGTTCAATATTAGGAAAACTATGAACTTAATCAACCACATCAATAACAAAACTAACCAAAATATCATATGAGTATCTCAATAGGTGCAGAGAAAGCTTTTGACAAAATATAGTTACCCATTCCTATTAAAAACACTAGAGAACAGGGGGCAGCTAGATGGCGCAGTGGTTAAGCGGGCTGGCCCTGGATTCGGGAGTACCTGAGTTCAAAATCGGCCTCAGACACTGACACTTACTAGCTGTGTGACCGTGGGCCATGTCACTTTACCTCCGTTGCCTGCAAAAAAAAAAAAATTATATATAAAAAAAAAAAACACTAGAGAACATAGGAATATATGGAGCTTTTCCTTAAATGATAAACAGTGTCTATCTTTTTTTTTCACTCTTAGAATAGAATTTTATTTTCCAAATATAGTAAAAACTAATTTTAACATCAATTTTTAAAAACAATTGTTCCAACTTCTCTTCCTCCTCTATTCCCACCCCCACCCTCTAGAACTCAAGCATTTCAAAATAAATTATACATGACTAGTCATGGAAAACATTCCCACATTAGCTAGGTTGTGAGAAAAAAACAGTCGAAAAACTCCCAAAACTTCAGACTGAGGAATTGTCAAAGAGAAAAAACATTTTTTTTAAAAATGTGTTTCCAGGGGCAGCTAGGTGGTGCAGCGGACAGAACACCGGCCCTGGAACCAGGAGCACCTGAGCCCAAATCCGGCCCCACACACCCAACACCCACCAGCCACATGACCCAGGGCAAGCCACCCAACCCCAATTGCCTCACCAAAAAAGAAAAAAAAAAAAGAAAAGAAAAAAAAAATGTGTTTCCATCTATTTCAGATACTATCACTTCTTTCTCTGTAGATGGGTTGCCATTTTCATAGTCCTTCAGGGTTATATTGGACCATTGCCTTGCTGAAAATAACCACATGCTTCCCAGCAGATCATTTTACACTATTGCTGTTATTTTGTATACAGTGCATTTCACTCTGCTTCAGTTCATGTAGGTCTTTCCAGTTTTTCTAATAGTATCCTGTTCATCATAACCTATATAATTACCTTAAACTTGACAAAGAATTTTCTTCGTATTACCCAGCAACAGTCATCATAACTATTTCCCTCCATCCTATTCCCTTCCCATGAATTTATTTCTATATCCATCTTCTTTTAAACTATTCCTCCTCAAAAGTATTTTACTTCTGACTGTCCCCTCCCCTACTCTGCACTCCCTTTTTTTCACCCTTCCTTCCTTATCCTCTTCCCCTCATTCTTTCCTTAAGGTTAAGATAGATTACTCCTCCCAACTGGGTGTGAATGTAATTCTCTCCATGAGCCAACTCTGATGAGTTTAAGGTCTTTGAGCTAATTCTATGTTCCAAATTTTCTTCCTCCCTCTCTCCTACCCTCCCTAGTGAAATCAAGCAATTCATATTTCATACTGTGCCGTTATGCAGAACATCTTCACCTCCTTGGAAGTATTTTGCTTTTTAATACTCTCTCCGCAGAATCTGCCCTTCCCTCCTTCCCCTCCCCCCCCCTTATCTCCCTCCCTCTCCCTCAGGGCAAAATATATTACTATACCCACTTGAGTAGGTATGGTTAGGCCTCTTTGAGTCAATTCTGAGATGATGATTAAGGTTCAATCACGCCCCAATGCCTCCTCCTCTTCCCCTCCCCTCCTTAAGCTTTTTTCTTGTTTCCTTCATATGGAACAACCTCTCCCCAGACCATCTCTCCCCTTCCCCCTCCCCCAGGCGAGTTCTTCTACACCTCAACCCTATTTTAAGGGATGTCATTATTGTTAGTTAGTGGCACAGTGGACAAATGCACCACCCTGGACCCAGGAGGCCCCAAGCCCAATCCGCCCCATACATAAGACACCCCACAAAGAACAAAACATAACTTCCCTTCGTATTCAGTTCAGACCTGTGTCCTCTGTATATATCTCCATATAGGAATGTTAACAGGTTGATCTTTAATATCCCTCATGAAGTCTTTTTTCCTGTTATCTTTTTATGCTTCTCCAGGGTGTTGTATTTGAAGGTCAAATTTTCTATTCAGTTCAGGTCTTTTCATAACAAATGCCTGAAAGTCTTCTTTCTCCTTGAAGTTCCATGTTTGCCTCTGAAAGATGATGCTTAGTTTTGCTGGGTATGTGATTTTTGGCTGTAGTCCCAGTTCCTTTGCCCTCTGGAATATCATATTCCATGCCCTCCGGTCCTTTAATGTAGAAGCTGTTAGATCTTGCTTTATCCTTATTGGAGCTCCACAGTATTTAAATTCCTTTTTTCTAGCTGCTTGCAATATTTTCTCCTTGACCTGGGAGTTCTGGAATTTGGCTATAATATTCCTGGAGGTTTTCAAACCTTTTGGGATCTCTTTCAGGAGGTGATCGGTGGATTCTTTCAATTTCTATTTTAGCTTCTGCTTCTAGAATATCAGGGCAATTTTCCCTCACAATCTCTTGGAGGATGGTGTCTAAACTCTTGTTTTGGTCATGGTTTTCAGGTAGTGCAATGATTTTCAAATTATCTCTCCTAGATTTATTTTCTAGGTCAGCTGTTTTTCCAAGGAGATATTTCACATTGCCCTCTATTTTTTCATTCAATTGGATTTGCTTTACTGTGTCTTGGTTTCTCATAAGCTCACTAGTTTCCATTTGTTCAATCCTAATTCTTAGGCAATTATTTTCAGCAGACAGTTTTTTAATCTCCTTTTCCATTTGGCTTTTCAAACTGTTGACTTTTTTCTCATGACTCTCCTGCATTGCTCTCATTTCTCTTTCCATTCCTTCCTCTCTTTCTCTACATCTTCGTTCTATCTCTCCTACTTTCTCTTCAAAATCCCTTTTGAGAGCTTCCATGGCCTGAGACCAGTTCATATTTTTCTTGGAAGCTTTGGATGTTGGAGCTTTGACCCTATTATTTTCTTCTTCTTCTGAGGATGTATTGTCATCTATCTTTTCCCCAAAGAAGTTTTCGATGGTCTTCTGCTTTCTCTGCCTACTCATCCTGGCTTACTGTTTCTTGGCTTTTACTCCTTAAAGTGTAGTGCTGCTTCCCGGACACAATGTTCGTGCACACGTGGCCCAGGGGGTGATTGGGCTTCTTCTCAGCCTGCATGGCTTGTGAGTAATCACAGCCCGCTTTCTCTTTGACCCGGAAACAGAAGTCTGATTGAACTCTGATTCTCTGATGGGTCGGGAAGTTTCCCCTCCCCCACTGGGCCACCACCACTCGATTCAGCCACTGGTTCAGACCCAGGGCGCGTTGCCCCAACTCCAGCAGATACTGCCTCCACTTCACCCCGGCCTACCTCCGAACACCCTCACCATCCGTGATCGGAGCCTCAAAGCTGCTGGTGCGGATGACTCTGACGTGTTGGAGGCACTGTCCCCTGGCTGGGTCCGGACCGTGCGCTGAGCTGTTCAGCCTGACCAGTAGGTGATCAGAATTGCCCTCTTTTGCGGAGAACCAGTCGCACTCTGTTCTTATGTGCATTAGACTGTTCTGGGTTTTGATTTTTAACCGCATTATTTGGGGGGGAATGGACGGGGTTATCTGAGCTTGTGGAGTCACAGCCTCTCCTCTGCCATCTTGGCTCTGCCCCCCCAAACAGCTTTATTTTTAACAGATCCCATGTAAGAATTAAACAGCTGTCATTACATAGATCATTTCTTGAAGGTAGGAGACAGAGAATTCTTGAAGTTTTCTTTCATAGGACACAGAATTTTGAAAGTTGGAAAGGGGCACAACTCTGTGGTTATTTGATTCTCTAGGGTCCTATATTTCTTAGTATATATTTTAAATTTGTCTTGTTTCTCTAATTTGGTTTTTAGGGTTTAAAAGTATATAGTGCCTAGTTTATTGAGTTGAGGGTGCTAAATTTATCTTGCCACACAGGGTGTTTCTGCTATTGGCTCAAGCCCCCTACAGATGGCTTCCCCAAATTTTATGGGCATGGGGGAGGCAGCAGTTCCTCATTTCATTATAGCACTAATAATCCAATTGGCTTTTACAAAGCAATCTTTACTTCAAAGGCATAGTAACAACATATGTAAAGTTATTCCTCCAGACACTTCTGATTGGGAACATAATTCGCCTATACCACTGCAATCTCTGGGGAGAGGAGTATTAGGTTCACAGCTTAATTCAATTGTTATACTGCGGTCCTACCAAGATTCCAAATCCAAAGGTCCTTTTGGGTCTAAGGCCCTTACAACTTGGCTTCTCAGGACTTCCTTACTGGGCTGGGATCAACAACATTCAGCCTTTGAAGGGCACCAAAACTAAAGTTCTAGGACCCCAAGAATCCACTGCCTATGCCTAGAACTGAAAAGGACACATAAAGGAAAATACAACCCCAAGCTCTTTCTGGGGTCTCTAGGTCTAAAGTCGAGGGTAGATGCCCTTTTAACCCATCCAGATTAGTGTGGGTGGCGGGGGAAGTGCAATGGATCCCCAAGAAACTTAAAGATCCCAACCCCCTAGGCCAAGGGAAAAACAGCTTTCTCTGCCTAACTCAGGTATAGGGTGTGGCAGGACATGACCCCAGTTATGCTGATAAGCAATTCAAGGTCTGCAAGGGAATGTGCAGGTATTGATGGATGTTGGAATATCCTACTGATCCCCTACAGTTATCTTGCCCCTCTCTTTGTTTTGTAAAGATACAAAATGACCATGTCTACTCTTACTCCAGCAGGAGAGTAACTCCTAATAAATAGTTTATCCTTCTATATTCGTGATGTGCCTCCAATTCTGTTGGTGAGCTAGACCCCCTGATTCAGGTTGCACTCCCCCCAAACTGTGTGCAGGACTTGCCTCTCCTTGTGGATGAACAAGCCCTTCCCTACCTTGACACCACAACTGGAAAGAGAGAGTGTCTTTGATCATTTACAGATACAACTAGTTTCTCTTACACAGCCAATGAAAAAATGCCTGTTCCCACTCATGTGGTAGGGGAATGAAGGTCATCTTCCAGCAACATGGTCCCTGCCATCTCCTACATGGGGGATAATATCTAGAATGATCTAGGTGTGTGCAAAGCCCCATTACAAAATCAACCCTAAAGTACAATATGTAAAAATCACATTATCAAAGGAATATAGTGACTTCTCTTTTTCTGACAACTTGGATCATAAGAAAGTAACTACAAAATAACCCCCGAACTATCACACTTAGATTTTAATATCTTCCTTTTTCCTACCTCCACCCCTTAATCATTATTATCATGGTAACTCATTTACCTGCTGAAGGCTTACTGTAGTATATAAACATCTAGTTTATATACATGAAGCCTTTTGCAGCAGAACAGTCACTCTGAGGAAATTGTTATCCAATAAAAGAGCACTCTCAAATTCTAACCTTCAGGAGCTAGAGTTTAATGTCCATGTGAAATAAAAAGTGGACCGGAAGGGGGTAGTGAAATTCTTTTTAATTTATGAGTTATTTTGTTGATATATACAGTAGGTAGTTGTGTAAATTTTACAGATAGAATGCAAACAAGTTCTACCTAAGTACACAACTTTACAGTTTTCGTAAGTGCAACGGAGAGTGTAAAACAATAGCATTTAAACAGGAACTTAAACGAAGTTGACTGGTTTGCATTTGCATGAAAGCAGTAAAAATAATGAAATTTGGAGTAAGGTGTTTTTATACAAATATATTTCATGTTGATGAACTGCGTACTTGCTAACAAGTAAGTACATGAAATGCAGTCCACATGAGAAGACAATTACACTGTTTTTGGTCATCTATTTTTTTTTTTCCTGCTTCATGACTTAAATAAATGCAAAACTAAATAGAATTATGGAAGTGAAAGGAGTATTTGAAGTCAACGAACCTATAGTAAGCCTTTCTACTTTTGGATATCACATTATTATCTTTTTTTTTTCTTAGTAAGCTGATTTTTCTCTCAGTATCTTTCACTTTTGGGCCCTATAGAACAGACATTTTATTGCAGAATAAATATAATTTTGGTATTTTTCTCAGTAGACCTTTCTCACAGACTTTTAACTGAGCACACTAGTCTTCAACACTACCATACCTTCCATTAAAGAAGGAAATTTCTTTTGCACTTAAAATAAAGCAGATTCAAAACAGCTGAATAATCCTTGTATACTACTATTAGTTACTACTACTACTACTACCACCACCAACCATACCACTATGACTACTACTACGACCACCTCATCACCACCACTACTGTTGCTATTACTACTGCTGCTGCTGCTACTGCTACTGCTACTACTACTACTACTGCTACTACTTCTACTTCTACTTCTTCTACTTCTATTACTACTACTCTACTATGGCAATGATTTTGACTATGACCACTACTACTATAATCAAATCATAGAAAAGAATATAACTCAATGAATACCATATAACAGTAAATAAGGAACCTTAACTATGTTCCTATTTGGACACCTTATCATACCATGGAGATGACCTACGATTCTTGAATTTAGCTTGAGAGCACAAGTTTTGGTTAGTCTTAGCAAACTAGAAATGCATAAAGGATGGTCTAATTGACAGATTGCATGCCTGTTATCCAAAAATAATTCACCTAAATGGAGAGAGACTTATTATTAGAAATGTATCTACCAGATAAAAATTGGGGAAAGAGTGATCAGAACTTATGAAACCATGTTTGAAGTGTTAAATTAGATTACAAGGAAATAGCCATCTATTTTTCAGTAATCAAGAAAAAAATAAAATTACAACTCTAATTTACAAAGTAACACTATGAAAAGAGGCAAGTGGAAATCAAAGAACATCACTCATTTTCATCAGTTTTGAAAATTTTCATTGTCAGAACTACATCTGTCAGAGTTTCTATCAGTACAATATTTTGAGATTTTTTTCAGTCTTAACATATGCTACTAAAAATGAGATGGATAGATAGACATATAGACATACAAATACATATATACAAACACACATGTACATATATAAAATGTGCATGCATATATTTGTATGTATAATATGTTTTATGAAAATGTAATATTACTAACTAAATATATTTGCTTAAAAACTAGTTGCATTGGGGGCAGCTAGGTGGTGCAGTGGATAAAGCACTGGCCCTGGATTCAGGAGTCCCTGAGTTCAAATCCAGCCTCAGACACTTGACACTTACTAGCTGTGTGACCCTGGGCAAGTCACTTAACCCTAATTGCCCTGCAAAAAACAAACAAAAAATCCCCCCAACACTAGTTGCATTTAAATTCATTAAGCATCAATATAATTTCTATTGACAGAAAAATGCCAACATTTGCTTCTCCAATCATTTTTATTTACTTTTCTTCTATTATTGCTTGAGTGCATTGTTTTGTTTTACATTATTTCATGAGTATTAATTTTTAATATTCATTATATTTGTCATTCATAATTGCATCATAGCATTCTATTTTATTTTGTTTGTTTATCTTTGGACTGGATCTGTTATTTTATTGGTATAAGGACCTCTCAGCAGGAAAAAGATTTCAACCATTTTGGATAAGAACCTACTCTATAACTTACAGCCTTAGATAATTGCCTAGGAGAGCTAAGTGTTAAATGATTGCCCCAGAGTTACACAACCTATGTCAGAGGCAATACTTGAATCTAGAACTTCCTGACCCAAGGCCTGTTCTCTATTCATTATACCACGTTGTTTCTCAGTTTCCTATATTAATGAACTGGGGGGGGGGGTCATTTCCAGTAATCCTGACCTATGTCTTGTGGCTGGATTCAAATGACCCTGGAGGAGACAGTGAGGCTGATGACTTTGCACAGTCTTGCCTCACTTCAATCCAATTCACTTGAAAGTCAAGAAATCATCCTCCTGATGTCATTGGTCCTCTAAGACTACAAAGGACAAACAACAATTCATTAATGAACCACATTTTTCTTTAACATTTCTTTAACTATTCCCCTTTTGTTTCATATTTAAGTTGTTTCAAAGTTTGATTGTTGTTTTGTGGGTTTGTAGGGTATTTTTAAATTTTCTTTTCTTTGTAATTACAAATGTTGAAAGATTGCTTAGGTCTTTCCCTGCAAATAATGATAATTAAGGGCCATAGACTTTGCTGCTATTAAGTTTTATATATATGGTGTTCCTTTATCACAAGGGATTTAAAAGAGAAGCTGGTAGACATTCTAGTTTCACTTAGCTTTCTTGTTCTTGCCCCCAAGTTAATGTTTTTTTTTTTTTATTTTGTTTTGTTTTGTTTTGTTTTTTAGTGAGGCAACTGGGATTAAGTGACTTGCCTAAAGTCACACAGCTAGTAAGTGTTAACTGACTGAGGTCGGATTTGAACTCAGGTCCTCCTGAATCCAGGGCTGGTGCTCTATCCACTCCCCAAGTTAATGTTAATGGCAACAGGAAGAATTATGGGACTGAGAGGAAATATACTGCCTCAGTTTTGGACCTACATTGGGTAGAATTCCTGACAGAATGGCAATAGAGTTAAAAGGTACTTCTAGCCCGAAGTCAAATAGTTGGTTGGAGTCAGAAACTTTAAGTGATAAAAGGAAAAGGAATACTCAAAGTAAAAGGCTTAGTTTTTGATGATAGCCTGGCTCAACCAGATGGACATAGCAACATGTGCTATACCTTGAGAGCTATGAAAACCGTGGAGGAAGTTAGCTCTGTCTTCTAAAGGAGTGGTTTGCCAATAACGATACCCTGGAAGATGGTAACAGGAATCCAAGGATGGCGTAAAGAGCTAAAATCCAATATAGTGTAGTAGAGATTAGCTCAATGAACACCACCCCAAGAGACCAGCAAGCAAAACACAAATCCTTGTACACCTCTAATCTTATTTGTTTAATTATTAGAACAGTCATCTACAAAAAGCTGATAAGTACAATATTTCATTTTTCCATATTTACTAATCATGTATGCATGTTTATATGTAAATCTGTCATGAAACTGCAATTATTTAAGATATATTTAATGAAATTTGGTCTAAATCTATTTCTAGTCAAATAATTGACCCATTTCCCCACATATATTTGTTAAACTTTAAACCTTCTCACCTTTTTAAAGATTTAGCAAACATTAATATGTTTAATTCTTTTTTTTTTTTTAGTGAGGCAATTGGGGTTAAGTGACTTGCCCAGGGTCACACAGCTAGTAAGTGTTAAGTGTCTGAGGCTGGATATGAACTCAGGTACTCCTGATTCCAGGGCCGGTGCTCTATCCACTGCACCACCTAGCTGCCCCTCTATAAGTTTAATTCTATGTCTAATATCATTGGTATTCTGCTCCATTGATCTCTTTATTTTTTATTATCAGATAGCTTTGATGACAAGTGTTTTGAAATGTTTTAAACTTTTTTGAGTTTAGCAGCACCTTCAACTTGTATCACTGCTATTTTTTTGATGTTGTATTTCATGTTCCTCAGTAGCTTTGCTTAGTTTCCATCCCATATAAATTTTAATTAAATATTTGCTTCTGATAAGACATGCATTTGTATTTTGATTTTCATAGCATTAAATATATTATCTTAGTCAAGAAGATCTGGACAAGTAATTATCACTGTCCTATGTAACTCAAATAAAGTATAAATTACAGAAAAGTTGCTATCAAGCATTGATAGAAGAATGCCCATACTAGGAGGTCCCTACTTTGATGAAATAATACATCTGTATTTTTAATGTATAATTTTTAATATCTTAATTGAACCCATCTATGAACTTTAAAAGTTCCTCTATTTAGGACTCCCTTTACATCAGTAATTACAGTTTTATAATTTTCCAAGTACAGGTCATGTATATTTTCCAGTTAGCTAAATCCCCAAATACTTAGGGGTTTGTGTGTGTGTATGTTTGTAACTCAACTTTTTATCGTTTTCTTGCTCTTTATTATGAGTAAATAAGAATGCAAATTATGTTCAGATGTGTACTTTGTATTCTGAGACCTTACTTTCTGCATTAATTTGATGTTTTTTGGAGCAATTGTATTTTCTCAATACATAATTGTATCATCTGCAAATTATGATATTTTGATCCATTTATCTCCAAGGTTAATCACTATAATAAATATTTCATGTTATTTTGTAAATCATAAATTTCAGAACAATATGTCCAATAAAAATGTTAAAAGTATACTTATTTTGAATCTATTTTTAATGACACTTCTCATGTTTCTTCTTCACATAATATAGTGACTCAGCTTAAATTATACTCTATTATGTTGGGGAAATTTTATTTCATTTTTACTATGTTCAATTTTTAATAATGAATAAATTTTGGAAGTTATCAATAATCTTTCTTTTAAAAAATATTGTTTTCAATTTATGAAATAAAACAAGCATTTCCATTGCATAGTACAATAAAAAAGATAATTGCATATGAAACTGCAAATCTATCCTGCACAATTTCCTAGTCCTTTCAAATATACCCAAAATTATTGAGTGAGTGTGTGTGTGTGTGTGTGTGTGTGTGTGTGTGTGTGTGTAAAATCATTCTAAACATACTTCTATTTATCAGTTCTTTTTTCTGGATGTAGATAGCATTTTTCTTCATATATCCTTTATAGTGAATTTGGGTATTTATATTAGTCCAAAGAACTTAAAGTCATTTTTAAAATAATATTGCTGTTACAATGTTCCTTTGGTTCTGATCATTTTTCTCTTTATTATGTTGTGCAAGTCTTTCAATGTTTTTCTAAGATCGTTGCAGTCATCATTTCTTATAGCATAGTAGTGTCCCATTGCTATTATATACCACAGTTTGTTTAGCCATTCCCCAATGTATGGGCATCACTGAATTTCCAGTTTTTTGCTACCACTTTGCTATAATCATATATATCTTTTACTTTATATTTTGTAATTTTGTTGACAGTTTAATCATACTAAAAATATCCGTTATAAAACTTCCTTGGTCATATTGATTTTTTAAAAGTGTTGATATATTATGGCACTGACATTTTATTTAATATTTGTCATCTATAGTCATTAGGGAAATTGGGCCATAATTTCCTTTTTAGTGTAATCTTTGTCAGGTTTTTAATATCAACAACATATCTTTATCTTTCACTCTTTCCCCCCTAACTTATGAATAATCTATGTAATATAGGCATTATTTCTTCTTTAAAGACTTGAAAGAGTTCAGCTGTGAATCCACTTGAAACAGGCATTATTTTGTGGAATGATTGATCCTTCTTATTCATTTCTCAAAAATTAGTCTTTCAAAATTGTTATTTTCTTGTTGTGTCATGTATATTTTGTAAGTAATTACCATTTTCCCTTAAATTCTCTACATTTTTGTGCTTTCTGTGCTATGCATCTTCAAGTCTAATCTTATTGGTTTGTTTTTTCTTTCCTTCTTTTCATTAAATTGGTTAGTGGCTTGGCAATTTTCATAGTCTTATTGTTCTTTTAAACTTAAATGTGAGCTATTGTTTTTCTCACAAAAATCATGATTTTACTAACTGTATTATATTTATTCCTGAAAGCCATTTTTACCATAGGCATTGGTAAACTAAAGAAAACAAACAAGAACAAACAAACAAAAAAAGAAATGTGTTATCTTCAAGGGTATTTGTCATTGCAATGGTGGACACCCAGTAAAACAGTTCAAATTGAATAGACTCCTTTGGCTATTGAGATCAAGCCTCTTTGTACACTATCATGTTGTTCATATCAGGTCCAAGAATGCTACATGGTATGCAGAAAGAAATGTAAATGTGCTCAAGAGAATTTGGATCAAGTATCCACATAGGAATTCTTAAATCAATGAAAAATGTCCATGTTCACATTATGGCTAGAAGTTGGATGATGAAACTATAGAGTTTAACTATCAGAATGGATCAAACAGCACAAAGAAATGAAGGATTGGATCAAGAAATAAATGGGAGGAGGAGAGGGACCTCATTTCCCTTCATGAAATTACAGAGCTCTTTTTTTTTTTTGTGATCCTAAACTTGTTCCTAAAACAAAGATTCATCTTTTTAATACCAATGTTGTTCCATGGCTATGAGCAAGGAATGAAATAGTCTTCAAAGAATTAAAAATGAGTATGATACAAAGGGCAACAGGGAAGCAAATGCTGGTTGTGAATAGAAAACATAACAAATGAGGAACTTCAAAGAACTGGAATAACAGATATCATCATTGAAATACATAATAAAAAAAGAGAGAGAAGCTGGTTATATGCCAATAGCGAGGGATGACAGGCTAATAGGCTGAGAGCTCGTCTAGAATGCTTGCAATATCAGAAGAAAAAGAATTTATTTTTTGAACTTCTTTGAACACATGGACAAGAATTACATACGTTGAGTTGGCATAAATCTGTTGTGTCTTTCACTGAAGAGAAAGTCTGAAACAATGAGATTACAGATGAGTTTGAGTATTCAGATATTGACAAACTAGACACAATGCCTATTTGAGGTCCTAACTAAAGGTCTGCTGAATGATAAAAATCAATCATTAGAGAAGGTCAGCTTTGAGTATGATAGATGTTGTAACCATGCATTAAAGGGAACAGGTGAAGGAAGTGGATTTATTTATACTGGAAAACAGAAAACAAGGGGTATATGATCTTTGTTTTCAAATACTTAAAAGTTTTTATCTGGAAGAAATATTAAATTAATTTTGCTTCAATCTAGCAAGGATGAATGAGGATAAATGGATAAAATTTATAATGCAGTTTATTTTAGTTCAGAAAAAGAGCATTATTATAAAAATAAGAGCCTTATAAGAATAAAAAACAAGGTAAAATGTGCTTCGTCACCAGAAAGAGTGGTACCTGCTACTGGCAGTATTCAGGCCAAATCTGGATGGCCACCTGTCCATGGCATTGAAAAACATAAAAATGCATCTAATAGATTTAGGATGAATTACTTCTCAGAAGACTTCTGACTATGATTCTATGGAAACAACACTATCTATGTTTCTGTCTAGTCATATAATTTTTTTGTCAAAATTCCTATAGATTACTGAATTTAATCAATAATATGACAGGCCCCAGTCCTTTTCAAAATCAACACTCCCAAAATCAACACTTTCAAAATCAATATTTCCCCCCAAAAAACAAAGCAAATCAAAACAAAAACCTAGGCTACCAGTTGAAATTGGCTACTCTCAAAGCAGAAACTGCTCTCTGGTCTGAAGTGAATAGAGCATAGTATCAGGAAAATAAATTCATTACAGGTTGGTTGATTTTGGTTTTTCATTTTTCAGTGCATGATATTTTTAACCTTGTTGAAGTGGTTGAATATTGTTTAGCATTATTTTTTTGCTCTATGTGAATTGTGGCAGTGTGGATTTTTCACAACTACTCTCTATAGTTTCATAAAATAGGGGTGTGTGAAAATCTTTTCCTATTGTCACAGTCATTCATTTGAAGTCTATCTTAATGACATCAATACCATCATCAAATGCTGATGCCCTTCTCCTTCATGTTGTTGAGGGAAGTGACGAATCAATGAATAATTAAGTGACCTTATGGTGCTGCTTGATAAGTATAGACATATTGATGTGAAAACCTACAGAGAACTAGAAAATAGGAGCTTCCCATTAAATATATAGGATTTGCTAATACAAAACAACTTCAAACAGCTTGACTGAAAATAGGATGTATATATACATTAAGTATTGTGAGGTGTTTTTTGGGGGGGAGAGAGGGAGAATTGATCAGCACTGAGAAGACGAAGCCACAAATCTCTTTTTCTCCAAAATAAAAAGTGAATAAGGCATTTTTCTGCCTGCACTTTAGTGGGTGAGAAGTAGGGTATCCGTAGCCACCCCTCACCCAATTCTTCTAGTTACTACCAGTGGGGGATGGTCCTCCCTCACTAAAGGAACTTTCCACAGTCAAATGGTGACCCCTCCCCCCATCAGTCTTCTATAAAAGTACCTTCCAGTCTCCTGCTCGAGGAGATTGGTACCTCTGAGCCATGTGCTTTGTACCTGTCTCCCCATGAGAAGTCCAAGGATTTCTGTCATGGTTTCCCTCCCCCCTCACCTTCTCTTTCCTTGGCCCTAAATAAACTACCACCTTATTTTAACTACTTTTGTGTGCAAGAGGGTGTAATTCTTTAAAGAGGAATTCTTAAGGACCCCAACCCCTACCCCAAAACCTGTACCTCATTCCCCCCCCATTACACAATGATGGTCTAATGAGGTAATCATCTGACTTTGGAAAGTTCCCTTACTGGGGGAGAACCAACCCCCACTGGTGGTGGCTGGAGGAAGTTAGGTGAGGGTCAGATCTGATATCTTAAGCCATCTCTGTCCCCCTTGTCCCACAAAGGCAGCAGCCATATCTAACCTTATCTCCCTGACGGGTGGGGGAGACTGGAATGAAGGGTGGTGGTGTTGGAGGCAATGCAGTCCTGATCCAGTGCCACTTTAAGTGTGTCTGTCCTTTGGTTTAGTTTCTCAAGGAGAAGTTTCTTTGATTTGCCCCAGAAAACTTCTGAAGTACTCTGGGCCCATAACAGATAGATAGATAGATAGATAGATAGATAGATAGATAGATAGATAGATAGATAGATAGATAGATAGATAGATAGATAGATAGATAGATAGATGCATACATATATACATAAATGGCAAGGTATATACAATACATACAGATATACACACATACATAAATCTCTCTGTACGCATTCACACATTATTTGGTTGAGATAACAACAAATTTACTGAGAACTGATTGATCCCCACCCAGTCCCCCTAACCAGGCAAATTAATTGCCTGGGGCTAACCAATTTTTGTCAATTCCAGACTCTTGATTGACTTATGAATCTCCCCCAAACAATATATCCTCTCCCAAAGATTCCCCACCTTGCATTAAATAGTTTCTATTGAAAGTAGCTTCTATACTTAACTCAAAGGCAGATTTATAGTTCCCTTTGTTAAAGGTTTATTTACATTAAATGGTTAAGTAGTCTCTATAGTAACTCAAGAACAGTCCTATGGTTCCCTTTGTTCTATTACCCCATAAAAACCCTGTCCTCAGATCTCATCTTTGGGTATTCCCAGTATCTTGCTTTGCAATACCACAAGATAGTTCCTCTGCCCTGATTAAAGACCTTATTTCTCCTATGTAAGAAACAGATAAACTGAGGCAGGAACCCCAGTCTGGTGAAAAGCAGGAAGGCCATTTATTCTCAGTCTTGCAAGGACAGTCAAGTACCTCTTTTGGATACTGCAATTTGTTCCAGTGAAGTTCCCCTTTTTATCCTAGATCTAATGCAAGTTCCCTCCCCATCTGGGTTCACATTCTTCAAGTCACTTCTAAACATGTAGACCACCCCCTCCTTTGTTCTCTAACTTTAGAAAACCTCTGTTGACTCAGCAGGGAAAAGGAAGGGAAATTTGGGGGAGTGGGAATAAGCTTTTAGGGCTTGGATTGCATAGTTTTTTCTTATCTGAGAGAAACATCCTATATTGGTTAACTGTTAACTCAGCAGAAAAAAGGAAGGCATGGTGTAGAAGCCCCAGGACTTGAATAATATATCCTGCCAACTGAGGCAGACACACCATTTCTATCATCGTATTATTTATTCATTCATTCATTCATTCATTCATTCATTCATTCATTCATTCATTCATTCATTTATTCATTCATTTATTTATTTATCTTTGTGGGGCATTGAGTGTTAAGTGACTTATCCAAGATCATATAGCTAGTAAGTGTCAAGTATCTGAGGCTAGATTTGAACTCAGGTCCTCCTGAATCCAGGGCTGGTGCTTTATCCACTGTGCCACCTAGCTGCCCCCTCTATCATTCTATATTAATTGTTTCCTTAATTTCCAGGTTAACAGGTGCTAATTAAGCAGCTAAGTGGTACAATGTATAGAACACTGAGCCTATAATCAGGAAAACAAGTTGAAATCCGGCCTTAGACCAGTTGTGTGACCTTTGGAAAATTACTTAAACTTTGCCTCAGTTTCCTCAATTGGAAAGTGGAAGTAATAATAACTCCTACCTTCCAAAGCTGCTGTGAAGATCCACTGACATAATATTTGTAAGGCATTTAGCACAGTGCCTAGTAGGAGATATATATGTGCTATCATTGTTATTATTGTTGTTGTTATTTTTATTTTCATCACAATAATCACTTTCATTATATATTTATGTTTTGGTTGCATAATATAATGATTCAATTTATTTTATATTTATATATAATATACATGTGTGAATACATGTATGCATATGCCTACATATGTAATATGTTTTCTGTGAGGATAATTATATCAATAATATATTTATATATAGTTGTAAATATTGCATAATATATTTGTATGTATCTATTTACCTATACATACTTATATATGTAACAATTGGAATGACGCCACCTGCTGGAGACTTACTGTAGAAGAGTTCCACCCATGAAGCGAAGGTCTTTGAGGGAAATACAAGGAGTCTTTTCTTTGGCGTCAGGAACTGACATTGGCTAGTGGGAGGAAGAGGGAAAAGACTAACACTCTGTCTGGGGCATTTTCCTGGGGATGCTGGTGGAGAAGGCAGCTAGAAATGCGCTCTCCCTTTAATAGATAGGAATCTAGGCCTTTCTCTCTCTCTTTACAAAATTCTTATTCTCCTTAATAAATGCTTAAAAGCCTAACTCTTGATAAAGCTTATAATTTATTGGCGACCACTCATTAGATATTTTAGACAGTTTGGCTAGAATTTTAGCCCTTAAAATATACCTATAGGGGCAGCTAGATGGCACAGTGGATAGAGCACCGGCCCTGGAGTCAGGAGTACCTGAGTTCAAATCCGGCCTCAGACACTTAATACTTACTAGCTGTGTGACCCTGGGCAAGTCACTTAACCCCAATTGCCTCACTAAAAAACAAAAACAAAAAAACAAACAAAAAATATACCTATAGACAAATATACATGTTGAATATGTGAATACATATATATATACAAATATACAAGTATGAATATATACACATAGATGATTAATACAATTATTGCTTATATATAAAATATTACATATACATTTTATACTGTATAAAACACTGTGCTAAGTACTTTACACATATGATGTCATTGGTTCCTTACAACCTGAAAAGTTGTTGTATACACATAGATATGTACATATAAAAGATTAATACAAGTATTGGTTATATTTAGTATGAGTGTGCATTGTATATATTCACATAAACATAGACTTGTCAAGACCTTTGATTTCAGTGGTTTAAGTAACTAAGAAACTCTGAGCATAAAAATTCCCTCCACAAATGGAAATCATTAATTCCTTTGTAAATTACAATTCTAGAGAGTTGTCTAGGAACAATTAGAATAAAATAATAATAAAAGTATTAATAATATTTAATATTTATAGAGTGCTTTAAGAATTGCAGAATGATTGACATCTCATTTAATTCTTGTAACAACACTGTTAGAAAGTGTTATTTTTATCTCCTTTTTATATATGAGGAAACTGAGGCTGAGAGTTGATATCACTTGCTCAGTACCACATAGCTAATAAGTTTATGAAATAGGATTTGAACTCAGATCTTCTTGACTCCAAATTTGACACTCTATCCACCATGTCACCTGGATGTTTGACCATGATCACAAACTATTATTTATTTGTGAGAGAACTTGAACAAACTTCTCTTAATGGCAGTTCTCCATCCACTATGTCATATTGCTCCTTAGTTAAATAATAGTTGAGAACTACAAAATTTACTGAGAACTGATTCCCCATCTAGTCCCCTCTTTCCTAGACAAATGAATTGCCTGACTGTCATTGTCATTTCCCGGACTCTTCATGGACTTATGGACCTTCCCCCAAGTAACTTATCCCCTCCCAATGTTCCCCACCTTACACCCTCCTGGGACTATATGTTATTATGTAAAAGAGTCCATCTACATTAAGTAGTTTCTATTCAGAGTCTGTAGCTCCTATACTTAACTTAGGAGCAGTTCTATTGTTTCTTTTGTTAAAGGTTCATTTACATTAAGAAGTTGTACATCACTCTAGAGCAATTTTTTGGTTCCCTTTTTGTTCTGTTACCTCAAAAAACCGGTCTTCTCTTTCCATCTTTGGGCATTCCTATCTCCCAAGCTTTGGGATACCATGAGCTATATTCCTCTGCCCTGATTAAAAACCTTATTTCTCCTATATTGATTGTTTCCTTAATTTCCAGGTTAACATAGCATATGATGTGCACAACTCCATATTAGGATTTCATATTAACAATTTCACCTGCCATAAAAATTATATGAATTTCTTGATATTTCATGCTGGTAAATGCCAGGGCTTACAAATCTTCTGTGTACAAACAAAACATAGGAGACTTATTTTGGCTTCTGGATAGCTCATTTGTATTAGGATAAATCTTTCCTACATAAAAGAAAGATGTCCGCAAGTATAAAGATATTTGTGTCTCCAAGGAGATGCCATATTCATTATTTTGGTTAAGGACAAAATATGGTGACAAATACTTAGGGAATTATCTCACTCCAAAACAAACTCTGGCTTCAAACCTCCAAAGCATCAGCTTTCAGAAATGTACATATTCCTTCTGATATGGGAGAAAAACCAGGAGGAGAAAGCATGTGGGTCCTTAGGATTCCTCTCTAAAGAATTATACTCTCCCACAAGACTTAATTAGGAATAAAAGAACAAGTTTATTGGGGCACAAGAGAAACTGGTCGGGAGGAAGGTTTTGCGTGAACAAAACGCTCTCCTCCCCAACTAGCTCATGAGCGCCATTTTATAGGGTTTAGATGGGGTGGGTAAAAATCTCTTATTGGGTGAGGGGCTGGGGGTTCTCCTGCATTGCGCTGGGATAGGAGGAAACTCTCGTGATCGATCTGGTGGTGGGTATCAACTTTGTCTTGATGGGTCTAAGCAGTCTGCTGATGGATGGTTCCAGGAGCCTTTTTAACCCACCAGAGAAAATTATCCCAGGAACCCCGTTTAACTCTCGAGGGGTGATTAAGCAGGAAGGGTTGAGGGGTTGTGGAAAACCTTTACTCGGGGATCCAAAAATCCCATTGTGCATTGTCCATATTGTTTATAGGGGCTGAGACATGAGGTTGTCAAGACTTTCTGGGGGTGCTCTTCGGGAGTTAAGCCTGTAACAAAAATTAGCAGATTCTGGTGTCCACAAACAAAGACATACCCCTGAGGGGCACATAAGGACCCCTTGGTCCCTTTCCAATTCTCAAGGACGTAAGCTTGTGAGGTCCATTGATCACTTTCCCTCCCTGAATCATCATTGTCCCTGTGTACTGTTTCTTAGGATAAGTGATATTAAAAAAAGGCCTACCAGCAGTGAAGCATGGAATGCCCCTAAAGGTCTCCCACAATGGTGTTGCGAATATAGGGAGGGTTGCATAGCGAGGGGACATAAAGGGAAGAGGCATAGGAGTAGAAAAATTAGCACCATATACTATAGGTAGGGATCCATCACTATCCTGGGGACGTCTCTTACATACACAGCAATCTGATGGTCCAGCCCTGGCGACTGCATCACCTAGTTGGACGAGTGCATTATCCTGCCAGGTGCCAAGGCTTATGAGTGAGGAGGGGAAGGAGGACAAAGAAGCAAAGAGCACAAGTAAGAGGAGTAGCATAATGGAATGATAGTGAGGGTGAGGTACACCGATAATGGTACCAGACCAGTCGAAGGCTGTCTCCGGATCAGCTCTTTCTTTTAAAAAGGTACTTCAGGTCCTCGACTGGTTCACATGGATATTCAGCTGTGTCTTCTGTATCAGGCTCTATAGGGATGAAAGGTTTAATCCGAGAAAGATGAGTCCAAGAGTGCTGCCCCTCCAATTTTACTGCTATAGGGGTAGACAAGATTACCCAATGAGGCCCCTCCCAACGAGGGGTCAGCTGGTCTGAGGCCCTGCCTGTGTCCAAGACTTTAAGGAAGACTAAGTCTCCTGGCTGGGCAGGGTATTGGATGCCCGAGTCATCCTGAGGTGAAGGTTTAGGCAGTATTTGGTCTGTGTATAAACTGGTAATGACGTGAGTGTCTGGGTCGAGGAGGGGATCCATTACAAGAAATGGTCTACCATACATGAGTTCAAAAGAGCTTAGACCCAGCTTAACCCTAGGGGCCATCCGTACTCTAATCAGAGCAATGGGGAGTGCCTGGACCGAATCTATTTTTGCCTCTGTACAGATCTTATTAAGGGTTGTTTTTAGGGTTTGGTTCATGCGTTCTACCTTCCCCAAGGACCAGGGATGC
The DNA here is from genome assembly GCF_019393635.1 of Dromiciops gliroides. Lineage (NCBI taxonomy): Eukaryota > Metazoa > Chordata > Mammalia > Microbiotheria > Microbiotheriidae > Dromiciops > Dromiciops gliroides. The sequence continues at coordinate 384,621,426 of NC_057863.1, forward strand.
CAGGCAAAATGAAAGTGCTAAGTAATGCCCAATGCCTTTGTTATGAGTTGAGTAACTTGAGAGGTAAAGGCAGTGCCATTATCACTCCGGAGAGATTTGGGTAGACCAAATCAGGGAATAATCTTGTTTAAGATGGCTTTGGCTACCTCAGAGGCTTTCTCAGATCTTCCAGGGAAGGCCTCCACCCAACTAGTGAATGTATCAACAAAGACCAGGAGAACTCTATATCTACAGCATGTGGGCAGATGAGTGAAATCAATCTGCCAGTACTCTCCTGGGAGCTCCCCCCTGTGCTGGACGGGCTTCAAAAGGGAGGGAGGTTTTAAGACTCTACCTGTATTAGTCTGATCAGACTTCCTCCACAGCTTTGGTAATGCCCTTCCCGGGGGAACAGAGTTTTAATCAGGGTAGTTAAGGACTGCCTTCCCAAATGGGTGATCTCGTGTAGCCCTGAAGCTAACTTCCAGACCATGTTGCCTAGAAGAAGGAGCTGTCCTGCAGGAGTCTTGTACCACCCTGTGGCTTCTGGGATAAAGCCCTGGCTATTAGCAAAGCTGATTTCCTCTTGAGTAAAAGAGGGAGAAATCCCTGAGGGAAGGGAAGGGTAGAAGGGAACTAAGGCAAGGGCTTGGTGGCCCTTTCTGGCTGCAGCTTTTTCGGCATGGTCTGCTCTCCTGTTCCCCTGAAAAATTGAGGAATCTCCCTTTGGGTGCCCCAGACAATGCATCACAGCCACCTCCCAAGGTAGAGTTACTGCTTCAAGAAGGTGCATGATTTCTGGCCCATGTTTTACAGGGAGTTCTTAGAGGTCAATAATCCCCGTTCTTTCCATATGGCCCCATGAGCATGGAGGACATGGAAAGCATACTTGGAGTCAGTATAGATATATTTTTTTAAATGTTTTTTACTTTATTTTTGGGGGGCAGGGCAATGATGGTTAAGCGACTTGCCCAAGGTCACACAGCTAGTAAGTGTCAGGTGTCTGAGGCCGAACTCGAACTCAGGTCCTCCTAAATCCAGGACTGGTGCTTTATCCACTGCGCCACCTAGCTGCCCCCATCAGTATAGATATTAATTGACCTGCCCTTAGCCAACTCTAAGGCCCTCGTGAGAGCAATCAATTCTGCCTTTTGAGCAGAGGTCCCCGGAGGGAGGTTCTTTGCTTCTATAGTGTCCTTAAGGGAGACCACAGAGTATCCCGCCCTTCTCTCTCCACCCTCAACAAAGGAGGAGCCATTGCTAACCCTGATTAGGTCGGAGTTGGATAAGGGTGTGTCCTGCAGGTCTGGGCGGCTAGAGAAAGTGCGGTCAATTAAGTCTATGCAGTCATGGTCCCTACTGGAGCTACCTTCAGGGTGTGGGAGGAGGGTGGCGGGATTTAGGGTTCTGCATAGTTGTAAAGTGAGCCCTAGGGTGTCTAACAAAAGAGCCTGGTATTTGGTCATATGCCCTGTGGTAAGCCATCAGTGTTCCCTATCCTCCAGGATGCTGGGGACATGATGGGGAGTAAGGACTTCCAGAGGCTGGCCTAGAGATAGCTTTGAGGCTTCCTCAATCATTAGGGCTGTGGTCACTGTGGCTCTTAAGCATGCTGGCCAGCCTTTGGCTACATTGTCCAACTGTTTGGAGAAATAAGCGACAGGGCAGAGATCAGATCCTAAGGGTTGGGTGAGCACACCTAAGGCAAACTGTCTCTTTTCATCTACAAAATGGGTGAATGGCTTTTCAAGGTCTAGAAGGCCAAGAGCAGGGGCTGAGACAAGTTTTTCTTTAAGCTTTTTAAAGGCCTGCTCCTGCTCTTTCCCCCATTCCAGTGGTTCTGAGTCGGGGCCAGTCATGGCCTCCTTCCTATAAAGGGTTGGTAATTACCCCAAAGAATGGAATCCACATGAGGCAAAAGCCAGCCATTCCCCAAAAGGTACGGAGTTGCCTTTTTGTAGAGGGAGGGGGGATGGATAGGATAGCCTGTTTTTGGTCAGGGGTCAGAGATCGGGAGGTAGGGGCTAATATGTGCCCAAGGTAACTTACAGACTGGGAAACAAGCTGGACCTTTTTCGTTGAGACCTTATAACCCCGCTCTCCTAAGAAATTTAGGTTACTTATAGTATCCCTAAGATGGATGGGCTGCAAATGAGGATATCATCTACATACTGAACAATGGGGCTGTCTCCTAAGGATAGGTCACTCAGAACTTTCCTGTGGGCATTCCCAAACAGGTTGGGGCTATCTCTAAAGCCCTGGGAAAGCATGCTGCTTGTTAACAGTTGGGGCAGAGGTTCCCCTGGAAAAGTCCATTCGAATGCAAAAAGAAACCAACATTCTTCCCTTAGGGGAATGCAAAAAAAGGCATTCTTAAGGTCAATTGCAGAAAACCAACCAGAGTTCCCTGGAATCTGAGTTATTAGTGTATATGGGTTTGGAATAAGGGGTGCAATGGGGTCACACTCTTGTTGACCACCCTAAGATCTTGTACCATCCTCCAAGACCCATCCGGTTTCTGAACTGGAAGTATCGGGAATTGCAGGGAGAGTTACAGTGAACCAAAAATCGTGAGCAAGGAATTTCTCAATGAGGGGCTGGAGCCCTTCCCTAGCTGCATGGGAAAGGCACTACTGCTTTTTGTTTGGATAAGAGACAGAAGGCTTGAGCTGTACCATGATAGGATCTATTCCTTTTGCCCACCCTGAGATTCAAAGTTCCAGACTTCTGTGTCTATAGTTCCCATATTTCTAATGGTATGTTATCTGGTCTGAGGAGAAAAGGTGCCCTGGGGAGTAAAGGAAGAAGAGGTATTAAGGTGAATGCCTGAGCAGCTTCCCCACATTTTCTCCCCCCTATTGAGTTTGTTCCCTACTCTCTTCTGTCTCCCAAACAGCTGCTCCCATCTGCATTACCTGGTATGCCATTTGCTCCACCTCTACCCAAGATGGCCACCCCTCCCCCATCCATTCCACAATTCCATTGAATTGCAGTAGATAAAGAAAGTTGTGAGGCTCACATTGTTTGGAATGTAATCCATGGCATTTCCTACAATTTTTCCTCACTTTCAAAGACTGTGTCATAGAAAACTTCAATGATTACAGAACAAAAGTTAAGGGCCAAATAAAAGGTACAATGTTTTTATTCTAAACACTTAAAACAGTGTCACTTTGAGCCTCCTTGAAAATATCAGGAAATAGACTAGAGAACTGCTTAGGATTCAATTTTTAATAAGAACAGTCAGGATTCAGTGCTATTTCTCAACCTGTAGACAAAGAATCAAGTTCTGAAAAAGATTAATATGAACAAGAAATCACTGCCTAATATCTGTGAAATATGAAAAGTAAACCCTTTGGCTTAATGAAGTAGCAGTGAATTGTTGAAATCACTTAATGAGGAAGGAATAGGAAAATGATTTGTTAGAATACAGAAACTTGTCGACATAAATAGTACATTGACATTTACATTATAAAGAGAAAATATAGTGATCAAAGTGAAGGGTACTTAAGAAGCCAGTGAGCTTACAAAGCTCTTTCACCTTTACCTAGTAAAAATACCTTCAGATGCTTGATATTATGGGGAAAAGAGGCAATAACAGAAAATGATTGGGTACACATACACATCTTACAATGGCTGTTGAAGGATCATGAAGAAGTGGATTCTGAAAGAACTTTAATGTTTTTCCAGTAATTTCACTTTCTCATTTCATGATCTTGGACAAATCATTTGTTATCTAACTCAACAGCCCTTCAGTGATAATGAGTAGGAGAGCTGGCAAAGGAGATATTTCCCATTTTAGGTCATAGAAATGAGTGATAATTTATAAATGTATTTTTTGTTATTCTGGTCTGCATTTTCAAAATGGCATTTGGGAAAAGGAAATGTCATGTCATGTACACTAACGATAGAATATGTGTCTGCCCTGATTGATTCCACTGGTATTTCCATTTCTTTTTTTACTCTTATCAGAAGATTAGGAAGTTGCAGGATACTGCTGGGTCTCCAAATATATTAGCTGATATGGTGGTGTCAGTGATGGTGAACATAGTTCAAGGTTGGATTTACAGACATAAAACCAAGGAAGATTCTCATTCGATTAAGCCTAGGTTATGGAAACAATTGGAGACTTCCCATCTTCAAAAAGTATGAGTTAGGTCATCATGCAAGCCATTAGAAAATTGTCTCCAGGTTACATCAGTTTTGGCACAGGCTATGATGATAATCTTCAGGGAAATCTCAGTGTAAACTATTCTTTCTCCTCCTCTGCTTTTATGTCATAGACCATTAAAACTATTCCAGTTGGTAGAAATGACCTCGTCGAACCACCTTCAGTTAATGGATGAAGGAAAAAAATGACTAGAGAGAAGACACAGCATAATATAGTGGAAAGAATGTTGGACTTTGAGGTAAAAGAACTGGTTAGACTCTTGCATCTCATAATTACCACTTGTATGACCTTAAGAAAATGACTAACTTCTCTCAATCTCAGTTTGATTATCTTTAAAAAGATGAGTTTGGATTAGATCATCTCTGTTGTTCTCTTTAGATATATAACCCTATTTGATTTGTGCAGGGTAACATAGTTAAAACGTAACATAGGTTGGGGTGGGGAATGGGGGAATTTTCTGACTTCCAAGTCCAAGTTTTTCAGTGATTTACATTATATTGTTAATCCTCTACTCCTGGAAATAGACTGCAGGCAGTAGACATTTTTATTTATAAGCTACCTCTCCAAAAAATTGGGAGATCTCATTATTTCTACTCACATTTATATTATGAAAAATTGAAGTGAAGGAATGAAACATGTATATGAGGAAGATTAAAGAACAACTCCTAAATTCTTTATTGCCACATGAATGGAAAAACTGATGAGGGGGGAAAAAGAGGAGGAGAACAGGAGGAGAAAAAAGAGGAAGAGAGACAGAACCAGAAATAGAGATGGAGAAGAGAGGGAGAATTAAGAATTACTTTAGAATTGGAATCAATTTTTAAATAAATTGGTGCATTGTTAAGCTAAATTAAGGAATCAACAGTAAGGTAACTGCTCCACTTTGCAGACACAATAAAAGGGGTCACTAGATACTTATACATCCTGAATCTGTAACATAAAATGGAGAAAAGGGGTTTCAAGCTAAAACCTACTCCTAAATTGTACAATGTTTGTTTCAATTTATGTTGGAAGGCAAAATAGAAAAACAACCTTTTTCCCAGCCAAGTTGGAGTTATAGACTTAGTGTTCAGTGGTTCCTGGGACAAAAGAAAAAGAAGAAAAAAAGATTACCTTTCATGATTATAAGAAAAAGGTGCCTTCCTATTTACTGATGTGCTATTTCAACATAAATTACTTTTTATATGACTTGGTGCCAAGGAAAGGCGATTTCTCGGTCTGCTCCAGGAGTTCTATTGAGGAAGAAAGAAAATAAAATTAAAGAAAGGGAAGTTTAGGCGAAATAGTAAGAAACATTTCCCATACCATCACTCCTGCTGTATTTTACAGGAGATTGCATTCAAGGGAAAGGCTGGAGATTTGACCTCTAAGTAATTTATACTTTGTTAAGTCCTTAGAATAGAAGTTAGCATCCTGTTACATATGGCTAAAGATGGTAAAAAAGTTGGTAGCCATTGTTGCTGTTCTTTAACTGTCACTTTGTTAAGTCATGATTTCATTGCACAAATATATTAATTAAGTACAGCTAATACAATGCTATCTCAACTAACAGCGACAGCTATCTGGCACAGTAGATAAAGCATTGGCCCTGAAGTCAGGAGAATCTGAGTTCAAATCTAACCTCAGACGCTTACTAGCTGTGTGACCCTGGGCAAATCACTTAATCCCAATTGCCTTAAACATAGAGGCCATCTCCAATTGTCCTGATGTATTTCTTGCCACTGGACCCAGGTGGCTCTGGAAGAGAGAGTGAGATTAGTGACCTTGCACAGCCCTCCCTCATTTAAGTCAAATTCAGTCATGACATCACCTGATATCATGGTCCTCTTTGAGAATGAAGGACTACCACCACCACTACCATCTGAACTAGCACATTTTGGAGAAAAACATCTTTCTTATCAAAGGAAACCTGGGCTAGGGGAAGTTTCTTTCCTTTTTTGATGATATTAGGTAAGAAAGACAAGAAAGTAGTTTTAAGTACATGTTCAAATGAATGCAATGTTCCATAACCTGTTTATGGATATGGTGCTTCTGGGACTTACATAGCCTTCTCATCAGAAAATGAAGACACTAAGCCTAGTCAAACTGCCAAGCCTTACTGTGTTTCAAGTACTGTGCTAAGTTGTTGTTGTTTTCTTTCATTCTTGGAGAGGACCATGATACAAGGGTGATTCACTTGTAGTGAATTGGCTTTTCAGTGAGAGAGGGTTGGCTGTTCTAAGTATTGGAAATACAAAGAAAGCCTGCCCCTCCTGTTTACCCCTCCATCCAAAAAACCCTACCCTCACTTAGGTCACAACCTAATGTATGAGACAACACACAAACCACTCTATACAAACCAGGTATATACTCTTCAAAGTAGAGAGAATAATCTAAGACATAGAGAGCACTGACATTAAGGGAACATGGAAAGGCTTTTTTTCCAGAAGGTACCATTTAAGCTGAGACGTTAAGGAAACTAAAGCCAGGAAAGAGAGATGAGGGGAGAATGTTGGTGGCTGGCAAAGTATGTGAAGTGAGCTAAAGTGCAAGAAGAATAGGAAAATAGGAAGGAAGCAGGTTATAAAGGGTTTTAAAAGCTAAGCTAGAGTTTTTATATTTGATCATTAAGGTAATAGGGAGCCACTGGTGTTTACCGATAAAAGTAGAGAAATCTGTTCTTAAGTTTAGTTTGACAGTGTATTGGAAGTATTCATTGGAATGGGAGATACTTAACATTGATACTACCCTGGTTGAGACCCACACTACAACCTATGATATCGTTGACTCTTCACTCTCTTTCATCTCCCATATTCAATCTGTTGGCAAGCCATGACAACTCTACCTTTCTTTTCTCATTTGGAGGCAGTTAGGGTTAAGTAACTTGTCCTGGGTCACAGAGCTAGAAAGTATCTGAAGGCAGATTTGAACTCAGAAAGATGAGTATTCCTGACTTCAGGTCCAACACTCTATCTACTACATATACATTTCATCATTTAGGTATGAGGTTTTCTCTTTGTTTCTATGAACAAATATGGGTGACCTAGATTTATAAATGCCTATCAATATATAGATTAGGGAGCTTTTTTATATATCCATTAAGTGAAATTATTTTAACATTTACATTATTGTTCTAGTGACTTGAAATAATAACAATGATGTTACAATTGACAACACTCTTTATTTACATTTTCTCTTTTGATCACATAAATCCACTGCCCAAGGGGCCTAACTTAAATATAACTTTATTTTTTATTTATTTATTTTTTGCAGGGCATTAAGGGTTAAGTGACTTGCCCAGGGTCACACAGTTAGTTAAGTGTCAATGTCTGAGGCTGGATTTGAACTCAGGTCCTCCTGAATCCACGGCCAGTGCTTTATCCACAGTGATACCCAGCTGCCCCCTTAAATATCTCTTTAATACTTAAAGAAATTATTCCACCAGTTTGGAATAAACCTAGTTAATTTTTTTCAATATTTTGTGATCAAATCATTAAAGTTTCATTATTTGAGGTGTTATTTGTAAAGCACTTTGTAATCTTTGAAGAACTATATAAATCTTAGTTGAAAATATGCTACACCATAGACTACCCTATCATTCCCAGTTTCGAAAGGAATACACACTGTAGGTAATAGTATATACTTCTTACTCTGTTAGTAAAAAACTTTCAATACTGAGGTTAAAAATAAAAATCCTAAAATATAGAGTGATTTTCAGTAGATATAAGTCCAAAGTTCTCTGCTTGGAGACAAGCAAGACATGACCTGAAAGATTTATATAGTTGGGAATGTTGAATAGACTTGAACAGTTGTTTGGCAACCCACCCATCACATCCTAAATTATCACTTCGGTTTGGAAGTTAACAGCTGATCTTTTCCAAATGCCTGGGTTAACACCAGGCCGTCTCTACATTAAGAAGAATGGGGAGGTTGGCATGACAACTGAGTGGAAAGTATAGGCAGCAAAATTGACTCAGCAAAACAGACCCTTCTGAGATTTTTTAAAGCTACCTAAGGTTAGAGAAAATTGTTTTCCACAAGAATCTTATTCTATATTGATCTATTTTTCTAAACCTGTGGGCCAGCCTACCTTAGCACAAGGCCAGTTATAGTTCCGCTTCGGGAATAACTGCATAAGTGAAAATGAATTCCATATCTTAAAGGATAGATACATTGTAAGTCTAATTTATGTTTGAATAATAACATGGTTCCTTATTTGGAGTGAAATATCAGGAAAATAAATACTGATCTGTCCTGAGATTGGAAGAAATCAAAGAACAATGATGGAAAGTATTTATTACATGTATGTCCAGAAATTGATTCACACATGCTATAGATGGACCAGGAAACTGATGACATATGCTAATTTGAGAGGTGAGAGAAATTCCCCCTATCCCTAATAGCCTACGCAATGTCTTACATTTTAAGAATAATTCAATTACTAAAATGTAGATGAAGGAGGATGATGTGTTGGCTCTGTTAGAACACTTTTTTGGAATGGATAATATAGACAATCCCTTGTGAATATAAACAATGCCTGGCAAATAGATGATCCTTTAAAAAATCTTGTTGACTCATTTATGAAAAAAGATGTATTAGCTACTTACTCTGCTATATATCATAGAATTATAAAGTAGATTAAAAGTAGATTGGGGCAGTTGTGTGAAGCAGTGGCTAGAATGCTAGGCTTGGAGTAAGGAAGAACTGAGTTCATAGTCTTCAAACATATACTAGTTGTATGACCTGGAAAAGCTCCTTGATTTCTTAGTCCTTATTCTTTTTCTATAAGATGAGGAACTTATGAATGTCCCTTCTAGTTCTAAATCTAAAATCCTATGATTCTATGGTTTGGGTATTTGCTTTATGAGAGAATGTAGAAATCAAAAACAGAAGAAACTGAACCAAAGAAACTTAGGCAGCCACAGTCCGGTACTAGGCTATTAGGCTACTGGGTAAGGACAAAAGTAGGCAAAGGGCATAAAGGGACAATGAAAAGAGGTAAAGAAAGTTACAAAGGACAGAGCTTACATCTTTTACAATCGTGCATTCTTAAGCTGGTTCTCCCTATTGCCAAGTCAACAGGATGCCAACATCTGGTCAAATAATGATAAAAAACAACCCATAATCCAGATGTTAGACCATAGATTGTGAGAGCTGAAAGTAAAATGAGGAACCACAAAGTCCACGTTTTCATTTTACACAAACTAAAAGGGTCCCAAGAGATGAAAAGTCTATTGTTATATAGTTGGTTAGTAGCAGACTTTTTTTTCTCCCCCCCCCCCTGCTGGGGCAAAGAAGGTTAAATGACTTGCCCAGGGTCACACAACTAGTAAGTGTCAAGTGTATGAGATCACATTTGAACTCAGGTCCTCCTAAATTCAATGCTTTATCCACAGCACTACCAACTGCCCCATTGCCACACCTAGCTGCCCTAGCAGCAGTTTTTAACCTAGAAATCAGGTTCCTAAGCAGCCTATGAGGAGTCAGGGATCTAGAATTCGGATTCACATTTTGCCCCTAATGTATTTATGTGATCTTGGGAGAACTATTTCACTTTTCCTCACTAGCAAAATGATTGAGCATATTCACTGACCCCCAAAACACATTGCATGCTTTATTAGCAACATACCTTATGTCTAGAATTCCCTTATCATCTTTCTCCAGTCTATTGATATATTCCCTTGTCTTTCAAGGAACAATTCAAATATTACCTTCTCTATGAAAGTTTTTGATTAGGAGCCAATTCTCTATTTCTTGCAATTTCACAATATTTTGTTTGTCTCACATGAGTACCCTTAGCATACAGTGCCCCATATATAGTAGGCACTTAATGTTTGTTGATTGATGGATTTTGTACTGTAGCTATTTTAGTTCCTTCACCTACTGGACAATAAACTCCATGAAGACAAGTTTTATTTATATACGTATCATCCTATGAGCTTGGCACATACCATACCAATAATGGACATTTAAACAAATATTGGTTGAATGAATTTGCAAAGTTATACAAGAAATTTTAATGGCCATAATCAAATGAATCCATGACAAATGATGATAAAACCAGAGCATTGAAAATTATAGTCTTAAAAATCAAATATTCCATAAACAGGTTTATAAAGAAACTTTACTGTAAATTGTGCTAGATTCTGACAAAGGAAAATGTGCTTCCTTACTGTCTAAAGATGAACATTCAACACATCAATTTGCCATGTCATTGTGCCTTATTTTATTTGGTCAGGCCATTTTTAATCAGGAGAGATCTACAACAATATTGAGTTATGCCCTAGATCACAAAGTACAAAACAGAATATATAAAATACAGACTGCATTGAACAGGCAAAGCCAGACTCAGCCATAGTGAACCTCATCTCTTTTATAGGCTTCCCTGAAACTACATTGTAAATTTTCCCCTGTAACTACCCACTGGAGTCATATTTCCAGGTGGCATTTACGGAGTAAAAGGTAATGCACGGCCGTTAGAATATCCATGAATGATAACCATTCTGCTGTCTCTACACAATAGATTATTTGCACTATGAGAGTAATCAAAATGATACTACATTTAGAGGATAATGGCAACCCAGAACATCATGGTGTCAAACTGAGTAGAAGAGATGGGGAAATGCATTTAGAGTTGAACAAGTATGATAAGATCACACCAGGAGATAGCTACTTAGCCAAAGCATTAGATAATAACAGTCATCTAAGGAGTAATTGGCCTGAGGATATGATTTAGGGAAGCAAAAGTTGTATGCGTACCCCAGGGCAAGATTTGCCCACAGCAAAGAGAGCTCATTGGTCTCACATTCTACCTGTAGAAATTCTATTTTAGTGTTGGGGACAAAATAAAAATATATTTTATATACCATTTTCATTTTTCAGAAAGATACAAAAATTCATCTTTCTGTCTGGTGAAGCTTGAAAAGGACTTATCTCATATTTTGAAGTATCAGAAACATGCATGATCATCAAAATCTCTATGTGTGCAGAACAGGGTGACTCAGTATAGGATCCAAGTAACTGGAATGTTGAATGATATTAAGGTACCTTGTAGATGAAGAGATTGACAATTTTGACAATGCCTACCAAATTCTGACTTTCGGGCCATAAATATAATAGCTAGTTCAGGGACTGCATCTAGATTAGAACATATGTTCTTGAAATAAGATTAGCTGCTGTTCTGTAGCTGTGATCATTTTTTATTTCTTTCTCTTTTAAAAAAATTCTGAACTTAAGAAATTTAAAAAAATGGCATAACATAGTAGAATAGAAAAAAAGATGATTGTCCATGAAACTGCAAATCTATTATCTACAACATGGCATTCCTTTTAAATCTATATTAAAGTTATCATGTAAATTTTTCCCTTTTTTTCTTTCCTCCCCACTCCACACCCTAGTAATGGCTACTTTCAGGAAAAAAAATATGTGTGTATGTGTGTAGAATAATTGTATACATCTATTTATCATTTTTTTTCCTATGAGTGCATATAGTGTCTTCATATCTCCTTTGTAGTTAATATGGGTATTTATAACAGGCAAAATGACTTACTCACTCAGAGGTGTTCTTAAAACAATATTGCTGGGGGCAGCTAGGTGAATAAGTGGATAAAGCACCGGCCCTGGATTTAGGAGGACCTGAGTTCAAATCCGGCCTCAGACACTTGACATTTATTAGCTGTGTGACCCTGGGCAAGTCACTTAACTCTCATTGCCCTGCAAAACAAAACAAAACAAAACCAAAAAAACAATATTGCTCCCTGTTATTCTTGGTGCTCTGATCTCTTCTCTAATTGTAATCCATTTCAATCAACCAGTTAATCAACATGCAAAATAGTTTGGAAGTACTTATAGAGAGGAAGGCATTAGGAAGGCATTGGTGGAGAGGGAGAATAGGGAAGGACTTTCTGAATAAAGAGGCATGTATGCTGAATCTTGGAGGATAGGAATTTCAAAAAGTAAGCAAGGAGAACGAACATAGGCATAGAGCACATCCAGTTCAACAACATGAAACTTGGAGAGGAAAAGAAAGTAGACCAGTATGAAGGAAAGTGATGTTTTAACATGAAGACTGGCAAAATAGAAAGGTAGCAGTTGTGAAGAGCTTTAAATGTTCCATAAAAGATTTTATATGTGATCCTGAAGCTGACTCTGGACTTGAAGTTTATGGAATAGGTAGGTGACAAAAGTCACCTCACGCTTTAGGAAAATCACTTCGACTGCCATGTGGAAGATGGATTTTACATTCATCTTGGAAACATAACACACTCATAATAAGTATAGTACTGTGATATACCACACATGTACAAATATTTACATGTCTATGATATATACATGCACATGTACATTTCAATACACACATACAAATGTGTGCACACCTTTGTGTTTTTATATGTGTATACATGCATGTGAATGCATATATGCAATATGCATACATCCACATTACTAAATAAAAAGGTTTTATAATGTTTCAATTCTGTTTTTTATGGATTTATATATTTATGATATTATATAATCTTATGATCATTTCTATTATACATACATATAAAATGACATATAAGTAACTATATATAATATATGTATATGCATACATACACATATACATATATGAAATTCATACACACATGTATGTGAATGCATGTGTACTCTTTTGGGGGAAATGTGGGCCATTAACAATTGCTAAAATGGGGAAGAATCCCTTGAGGCAGGTCACATTTGAGCTGAACAAATAGAAGAGCTTGGGGTTCCTTCTGGAAGGTCTATAAGAAGATCACAAAAATTCCCACCATGGCAGACAGGCTATGTGGAAGATGACACAGAAGCAGGAAGGAGAATGCTGGGTACAGAGAACTGCAAATAATCTCATTTGCCCAGAGGAAAAAAGTTAAAAGGACAGACCGAGGAATATGAGAAAAAGTACATTCAAGGCTCAACAAATAACCCATTTGTAAAGGAAGACACTATCTTAAGGGAAAACCTTGAGATGTCCAATGTACTCTGAGGAACTTTCAGTTACCTCCTTTTCCATAAGAAAATTATTTTATTATATCTCTTTTTCTTATGTTTTTAAGCCCCATTTATCCATAATTGTGAAAATGTATCTCAAACATGTTTATAATGTGACCTTATATATAGACAAATTTATTCATTTGGAACTTTATATAGAGCAATATATGTTCTCATTTGTAAATTAATGAGGTATATGATGTCAAATTTTGGTCTAAGCCAGGTTCCCCCGAATGATTTCCAATATTTCCAGCAATTATTGATGAATAGTGACTTCTTACTTAGCTGTTGGTGTCATTGAGTTTATTGAACCCAAATAAATTGGATTTATTCAACTCTTGTATCTGATGGTTCTTGTGTAGCTAATTTGTTCCATTGGTCAACTTTTCATATTTTGAATTCAGTACCAAATTGTTTTGGTGATGAATATTTTATGGTCTACTATCTTCACGCTTTTTTATTTCATTATTTCCCTTGAGATTCTTGACCTTTTGTTCCTCAAGATAAATTTAGTTTGTTGTTTATATAAAGTAACTTTTTGGAAGTTTTGGCACTTTATGAATTAATCCAAGTATTATTATTATTGTTATTATTATTATTATATCATGACCTAAGCATGAACAAGTCGTGTCTCCACAATTATTTAAATCCTCCTTCAATTCTCTGAAGAATATTTTTGTAGTTATTTTCCTGTAATGTGTATATTCCATATATTTTATATGTGTGTTGGTAAATAGATTCCATGATAGATTTTTCCCCATTCTTTAGTTATTTTAAATGGAATTTCTTATTCTATATTCTTATTGAGTTTTGTTGGCGATATGCATTTTTTTTTGGTGAGGCAATTGGGGTTAAGTGATATACATTCTTGATATTTTTATATAGTAAAGCAATGTTAATAATTATGTTATTATCTTGTCATATTAGGGATATTATTAATATTGAACTAAATATATTACTGATACATATTCAACCTAGTAACTATTGAATAATATTTAAATATTTTACTGTAGCCTCTTCAAATATATTTTATCAACTAACTTTGCATTTTTAAAACATATTGCTCTAAGTGTTTTTTACCTTATTTTTACCCCTGATAAAGCACCAGAACTATATTTGTCTCATAGCACTGATTTGGTGAGATGCAATATTTTTCCATTTTTACCAATAATTCATGCAATCTTAGAATGAATTACTATTTAAATGTTTGTCAGAATTCATCAATAAATCCATCCAGTCCTCCCCTCCCTCAAACCACTTTCTCTACATATACTTTGAGGGGATTCTTTATGAACTTTTCAGTTTATCTTTTCTTTTTTCTTTTTGAGATTAGGTAATTTAATGTGTAATAAATGTTATATTTGGTATTTATTCATCCATTTTTGTTATCCATTTTATTGGCATGTGATTGTCCAGTACTATTGATATAAATTTCTTTTATTTCATCATCATCAGTTATACAATTTCCTTTTTACTCTTTAAAAAGTTTGTCATTTTTATTTTTCTTTTTTAATCAAGTAAAGACTATATTGAACAATCATTTTTAAAATAACTTTTAGCTTTTTTCTGTTTTTGCTTTACATTTTTAACTCTTCTTTTGTATTCCAAATTTCTATTATGTTTAACTTGTTGATTTTCTAGTATTTGTGAGTTGTCTATCCAGTATATTCCTTTCATCTTTTATGTATTTAGAAATATACATTTTATGCTAACAAATTATTTTCTTACATTCTAGTAAATTTATTCCTGTCATTTTCTACCACTAAATTATCTATTAATCTTTTAATTTGTTTTTTTATCCATATAATTGTTAGCATTATATCTTTCTTCATTTTAAGTTTCAATTCTTTCTTCAAATTCCCATTAGTACTTATGATTTTATTGCATTTTGGTGAATAAAGAATATATTTAATATTTCTACTTTTCTGTTTATGAGGTTTTTATCCCACAAGAAATAAGAAAAAATTGTAAAAATGTCAAAGCTGAAAAATCTATAAAACCCTTTCTATTCCCCTTCAACAATTATCTGTCATATATAACTTTTCTTAAATTATGTTCAGATCTTTGACTTTTGTTGTTTTTGTTCATCTTTTTTTGTTAAATTTATCTAGATCTGGTTATGATACACAAGCTCCCCAACTATTGTAGTTTTAAAAATTTCTTTCTATTGGTGGCTTTTGGCTGTAGATTTCACTTTCTTTTCCAACCTGGTTCTTTGGAGACAACACAACTTCACTCTCCTACTTTAAAAGCAAGAAGAAGAAAGAAAGGAAAAAGAAGAAAGGCATAGTGTTGTGGGTTTTTTTTTGTCATGATCATTTAATAGTTTACTAAAAATCTGCTAGATCGAAACCATTTACATTTTGGCAAAGAATCTAATATTTTGAAAATAATTAGATACTAGCCTGCTTAGCACAATTATGTTGATTCCTTTTGAGAATAGTAATATATATGGATATACCATAACTTCTTTTTTTTTTTTAAAAAAAGATAAAGGTAGAACAAGGATTAGAACTTCTGTCACTTAATGGAAAAAATTTTGAGTAATCTAGGAATTATTTAATAAAGCATTTTAAGGACAATTAAAATGTGCTAGTTGTATAAGATAAGCTTTAAAATTTGTTAATATATTTTAGCTAGGAAAATATTACAAAGTTTTGTTTCTCAAATATATTAAATGGCCAGGATAAGATCATGGAAAAAGAAAAAAAATCATTCTAATAGATTTTTAATCTACATTCACTTTAGATATAAGAAGTTGCCCAAATTGCCACCTTAACTAAAAATTACAGCTAGCTCTGGGTGGTAAGTCATGAAACATATGCCACTATCTCAAAGCATCATTTTGTTTAATTCACATTTTATGTAACATTCCTTTTCAATTTTTAAAAATTTTAACACTTGTCAAAATTGTTCTGTACTAGATATAAAAATATCATCCATGTAGCACAACCAATGTGCAATCTGCAATTCAGATCCGCAAGACACCTTCCATTAAGCTACCTGTGGAGCATTTTAACATTATCACATGTGATTTAGTATAATGAAATAGACCTGGGAATCTAATCACCTGAGTAGGCATTGACCTCTTACTTGCAGTACATGCTGGCATTGTTGAATATCTGGTTTATTAGAAAAAGGAATACACATTCATTTTAATGTAGTAATGATGCTTTTTACAAAGCATAGTGACAATTTCCTCTCTGAATATTTTGGCATTTATGTACTTTGCCTAAAATTCTTTTTCCTTGGAAATTAAATTAGGTAATGCAGATAAACATCTACTGCATATACACTCAATATGAAACTTAAAGACTAGTATCTGTGCTAAATGCAGAAAACAATGAAGAACAAGGCATATAGAAACCAGAAAAAAAGCACTTGCTGCTGAGCTTTCCAACTATTTTTCAGGATTCATCATTACAATTGATGGCAATAATAGAAGGGAAGGGAATTTGTACAATTCAGTGGTTTTCAAATGCAAATATAGATTCCTTCAGGAGTCATATTTACTTAGAAAATCATGAATTAAGATTATCTTCTATGCATTGTATTTTATTTATTTTGTTAAATATTTCCCAGATAAGGGGCAGCTAGGTGGTGGATAGAGCACTGGCCCTGAATTCAGGAGGACCTGAGTTCAAATCCAGTCTCAGACACTTGACACTAGCTGTGTGACCTTGGGCAAGTCACTTAACTCCAATTGTCTCAGAAAAAATAAATGTTAAAAAAATATTTCCCAGATAGATTTTAATCTGATTCAGCTTGAACTCAGAAGGTGCTACTCAGGAGTTTGAGACTTCTGGAATTCATCCCAATGATGGAAATTTCTCATATATTATTCCACTCTGGCTACAAACCTATTATCATATAACATACAGGCCCAAGAAATATAAAGTAGGTCTGAAAGGAAACAGGACAGACACAGACAATGTAGTGAAAAGGTGAGGAGTCCACAGTAGTGACACTTTCCAAAGTGATATTGCTTTATACATGTGGTGGAGAAAGGGCAGCACACTAGAAATCTAATTATTTATTTATTTATTTATTTTTGTGAGGCAATTGGGGTTAAGTGACTTGCCCAGGGTCACACACCTAGTAACTGTCAATCATCTGAGGCTGGATATGAACTCAGGTACTCCTGACTCTAGGACCAGTGCTCTATCCACTGCACCACCTAGCTGCCCCCACACTAGAAATTTTAAAACAGCAAAAGCAAGAAAATCTGAGTTCAAGTCTTATCCCTGCTATTTACTAGCTATGTGGCCATACTTCTCCCTGACCCTCAGATTCCTCATCTTCAAAATAAGGGCATTGAACTAGATTTGTGTTGTTGTTAGTCTTTTTCAACCGGGAGTCCATGGATAGATTTCAGAGTCCTTGAACTTGGGGAAACTATTACGTGTTTATTTTCATTTACCTCTGTAACGATTGGAATGACGCCACCTGCTGGAGACTTACTGTAGAAGAGTTCTGCCCATGAAGTGAAGGTCTTTGGGGGCAAGACCAGGAGTCTTTTCTTTGGCATCAGGAAGTGACGCCAGCTAGTGGGAGGAGGAAGGAAGAGACTGGCGCTCAGTCTTGGGCTTTTTCTTTTGGACTCTGGTGGAGAGCGGAACTAGAAATGTGCTCTCCCTTTAATAGATAGGAATCTAGGCCTTTTTCTCTCTCTTTACCAAATTCTTATTCTCCTTAATAAATGCTTAAAAGTCTAACTCTTGCTAAAGCTTATAATTTATTGGCGACCACTCATCAGATATTTTAGACAGTTTAGCTAGAATTTTAGCCCCTAAACAGATGGCTGACCATGAAGAGGAAAGCTAAACCTCAGTCTTCTGATCTTCTGGTTGGGTAAGAAATTTCCCCTACCCTCTCCTTTTAACTGCTAAGTACTGGCATACTGGCTGTGTTTTCCCTTTAAATTTTTTCAAATGGACCTTTTAAACTCCTTAATTACCCTATTTTTGATTTTAGTCTGTTTAACCAGACAAATGGGAGATAAGATCATGTTAATGCTTTGTTTTTGTGGATTTTCTATTTTTCTTTTTATTTTTGTTAGAAGAGCCAGCAATGTACTCACACAAGGAAATATCTCCCCCTCTCCCAACCATGCTTTTTCAGAGAAAACTGAAGAGCTTCCTGCAGCTTTTCCCTGTTCTAATTTTGCATGCCTGGAGGCAATGACCCACCCTCTAGAAGCTTTTAATCCCCTAGCACCTGGAGGCAAAGTGGGGGAAGAGGAATCCAGGCCTGAGTTCAAAATCCTGTCTGATTCAAATTGCTCTGGTCCCTCCCCTCCTCTCCAGACCCCACCCTCTACTCCTCCAATGGCCAAGCCCATTGCTTCCCTGGCCTGGGAAGTCCAGAGATCTAATGCTCATGCGCAACTTTCTCTAACTACATTTGCAGCTTCAGGCTCAGCCCTTCCCCAGCCTGGCTGTGCTTCTGAGACAACCTTAAAAAGCCCTTTAAATTCCAGATATGCTTGTTTTGTTCATAATTTTGCTAACCTGCTTTTGTCTTTAATTAGTAATCTTATAAAGCATTTGTATGGTGAAAGGACTGACAGACAATATAGAGGGGTTAAAGAAGAAAAACTTAAGCTGAATAAGAATGACAATCATCAACATAGTCCAAGACTCCGCTTCTTTTGCCATGGAAGGGTATATATTTTACAGAAATGTAGAAGTAAGCAGCAAAGTATTGATATGAGTATTGGGGATTTTAGATATCAGAATCAAAAGTGTTCTGAATTCACTCAGAGTATTAATGTCAGTTCAGAGGTTACATAGGATTTCTATGCTATTACATATACATTTTGAAATTAATGGTATGGGTCTATTTTCATAGAGATTTTCAATGCTTTTGAGATTGTGTCTTATACTTAGTTTTTAAAACAAGGAGAATATTTGTAAAAGCTTTTAATAGTCATGTGATCAAGTTTACATTTTATAATACTCATTAATATTAAGTTCATGTTCATTTAGATTTCCTTAGTTTGAATTTCACTGTCTTTTATTGTTCTACGTGTATTTTCTTCTATTCATTCATCTATCTAATTTTGAAACATGGTTTTGATTTCATAATACAATGTTAATTCTAGGAGTATTGTGCTCCCATATTCTGAGTTGTTTGTTTTTGTTATTTTTTCTCAACTGATTATTTGATCAAACTCTTTAAAGCATTTCCCTGGCAAATTATTTGCCATGGCAAGTGTAAATTGATTCTAGAAGTATTATTTTTGATAAGCATATTCCAAAAAAAAGAGGGGAACATTTGTAAAAGTTTTCTTTGAGATTGTGTTGTGCTTTAACTTTTATTTAAATATGTTCAGATTTTTCAAAAAAGTAATTGTATACTAAGTTAAAAAAAGGGGGTATTATTTGAAATTGTTGCATAATTATATATTGTGTTCTGAGTCAAGATGTATTCACATTTTTTGCAATCATTTATTATCCTCAATTTTTAAATCCATATGAGACTTGGATTATGGGAAATTATCATTTAAGATATTAATTGCCTTTATTCTGAGTTATCAGATGCCAGTTGGCCAAGATGCCATCCAATCACAAGAGGAATACATGCAAGATCAGACACTGAACTGTCACATGAGGGGAGACATGCAAGAAGTCAAGGTATGGCCGAGGGAACGGCTTTTGACTAATGTTGAGGTTGGATTCTCTTGGTTTAATATTTTATTTTCTTTTTCCCCACAATATTGTACAGATGGCTGGAAGTATTCATCCCACCCATCTCACTTCTACACCTGGCTTCTATGCTCCCTCCTATATGCCTGATGCCATGGACATCTCAATCCCATGCATCTGATTAAGTCTGACTCAGTTTCCTCCAATATGTTCGGTGGCATGGACATATATTCCATCCACCTATTTTAAACCTGGCATACTGCATGGGCAGTATATATTGCTCAAGTGTGGGAATGCTCATATCCCATCATTTCTCTGTTCTTTTATGGTAACCCCCATAATTATCTCAGGTGTCATGATAAATAACAGTGTTGAATTTGGCCTTGACACCTGTTACCAATTATATTAGATTTTTTAATTTCTCATAATGGCATGAGGATAATTAGGCAGATGATGCAAAAAGTGATAAAACAAAGATAAAATTATTTTTATTAATTAATATTGCAGCAATTGTCTTCTCAATTACCCTCCATAAGGGGGGACTATAGTAATATTATAATTTTAAAGAATGTTTCAATTTTTGTTTTATTATATGTTTCATGTGTAACAACTAAGATTCTGAATTCCCTTAGACATGTTTTTGAGAACTTTCATTGTTTGATTTGATTATTGACAAAGCTATTTTAAAGTTGTATTAAGCTCAATTTTGTAGGAAATTTTCCTGGCTGATTACCAGCATCCACACCTCAACCCCTGAAAAGACTTCCATTCCATGACTACACCTAGAGGACATCTGAGAAAAGACTTTCAGAGACTTTAAATGAACAGTTTTGATTTGCTGTTTTTTTCTCTTTCTGTTATAATATACACAATCTGTAACATGTATTCTCTGCAGAGGTCCTCCCTTTGCAAGACTAATGTCAAAGCGTCGGTTCATGAGGACAAAAAAAAATCGCCCCTCTGGACAAAACTTTCCTCTCTTCCTTTTCTATATTGTTGTTCACATATTATTAGTTAGCAATAGTTATTATATTGTTTTTACTGTTCCGTCAAGGAAACATTTTGTTTCTTGAAGAACAACAGGGGGGACTGTAACGATTGGAATGACACCACCTGCTGGAGACTTACTGTAGAAGAGTTCTGCCCATGAAGTGAAGGTTTTTGAGGGCAAGACCAGGAGTCTTTTCTTTGGCATCAGGAAGTGACGCCAGCTAATGGGAGGAGGAAGGAAGAGACAGGCGCTCAGTCTCGGGCTTTTTCTTTTGGACTCTGGTGGAGAGCGGAGCTAGAAATGTGCTCTCCCTTTAATAGATAGGAATCTAGGCCTTTTTCTCTCTCTTTACCAAATTCTTATTCTCCTTAATAAATGCTTAAAAGTCTAACTCTTGCTAAAGCTTATAATTTATTGGCGACCACTCATTAGATATTTTAGACAGTTTAGCTAGAATTTTAGCCCCTCAACACCTCTAACTGAATTTCTTTCAGTGACCAATTCCAAAACAGTAGCATTATTCTGAGAACTCATAGACTACTCTAGCTCTAACAATCTGTGGTTTAATTTTCCCTTTGCTCAGTTGAAACAAGTTGCTAATTATGACAAAGTTGTGGATTGAATTCCTGGATGAGTCTGTCAGCATGTGCAAAGGGGAAAGGAAGTCTGTTCCTTAGTCACTTATGACAATTCTAACTATACAATGCTCACTAACACTTGCCATTGATCACAAACTGGAACAAGTAAGGTAAAATATATGACTTGATGTGCTGTGGTCTAGGGAACAGTATGCTGGACCTAGATTACAGAATATCCAGTTTTGAATTTTACCTTAGATGCTTACAAACCATATATCCCTAAACAAGCAATTTAACTTTTTTTTAATTTAAATTTTACTTTTTTTGAAGATGATGCTTGCTACCCAGATTGTTTTTATTTTTTAATTTATTTAACATTTTGTTTTTTCCCCAAATATATGTAAGAACAATTTTTAACATTTGTTTTAAAAACTAAATTCCAAATTATCTACCTGCCCCTCCCCCCAGTGACTTAAGCCTCAGGTTCTTCATATAGAAAATGGGAATAATAATAATAATATCTCCCTCCTAGGGTTGTTATAAGAATCAAATGAGAAACTGTACATGATATAATTTTCAAATTTTAAATTGTTATAAAATAATTTGTTTAAAAAATGTTGCGGCAGCTAGGTGGTTCAGTGGATAGAGAACCAGCCCTGGAGTCAGGAGTATCTGAGTTCAAATCCGGCCTCAGACACTTAACACTTACTAGCTGTGTGACCCTGGGCAAGTCACTTAACCCCAATTGCCTCATCAAAAAAAAGAAAAAAAAATGTTAACATATTATAATTTAGTAGTATGGGAGAAATGACTCCAGGTTCTTGTGTGATTCTTGCTGGCTGTCGCAAACAATTGCCTGCTAAGCATATTTCCTGGCATACAGTAGTTGCTTAATGAATGCTTATTAACTTGCAAACTGACTAAACTAAGGCTGAGGTACACCTAGAATGAGGTGAGGTATGAGAGATGTTATAAGGGTAGACATGTCAAGATTTGGCAACTGTGAAGGAGTGATGATAACATATCCATAAAATGTAAATACACCAACACATATATATCACATAGATGTAGTGAGAACATTAAAGTCCTACTTAACTGTCTTATTATGGAATGGAAGATCTGTATTTACTCACTTTACATTTATTCAGTTTATGCTTACATAGTTTCTTCTTGCAAGTTCCTTGGGAATAGGAATTGTTTAATTCCTTGCTTTCTACTCCTAGCACCTAGCAGAGTTCCTAGTACTTTAATACTTAATTGATTTTTATACAGATACATATGTATAACACTATATATCTATACATATATAACACCATACTATATAGCTATATAGCTATATATCTGTATCCCACACTATATACAATATATACTATTTATCTATACACCATACTCCATATCCATATGTATGCCACACCACATATTTAACTCCATGGGGGAGAGAAACAAAGACGGAGAAAGGGAGAGAGAAAGGAAGAGAGAAAGGGAGAAAAACACATTCATGAAAGACACATTTTTTTTTTAACAAAAATTGAGTTCTCCCTGCTTATTTCCCCCTATAGTTAGGTGGCACAAGGACATGGAGCACTGTGATTGGAGTCAGGAAGACCTGAATTAGAATAGAGTCTCAGATGCTTCCAACTGTGTGACACTGAGAAATTCTTTTAACTTTGGTCTCCCTCAGTTTCTTCAACTGTAAAGTGTGGATAATAAACATGCTTACCTCCCAGGATTGTTGAAAGGATTGAATAAATTATTTTTAAATCACCTAACACAGTGGCTGACACATAGTCAATTCTTAAAACAATCCTTGTTCTCTTCCCTTTTTCCCCTACCCAAAAGTGACCAGTGAATATTATAGCCCAAATGAAACTAAGTGACTGCTTCTTTCTCTACACTCTAGATTTTTAAAATTTTTGTATTTTTATCCTGTCATCAAATGATAAATTGATACTTATTTTTTATACCATAGGGGGAAAATATTCAGGAATTTAAATTATGGTAGTCTACCTAGAAATGTAATATGTTTTCAATGGCAGCTCTTATAAGTTAAAACTTAACTTAATTTTCTATTTGGGAACATATGACCAAATAGACTATTTAAACACAATAGGATTTGATGCTGTGTTCCCAGTGGAAAGAAAAGTAAACATTTAGGAAATGATATTCATTGAAAGTTATTTGTTCTATGCTGTCAGATTTCTTTTTCTTTGCTTTCTTTTTTTGTTGTTGTTGTTGAGCAATGGGAGTTAAGTGACTTGCCCAGCGTCACACAGCTAGTAAATGTCAAGTGTCTCGGGCCAGATTTGAATTCAGGTCCTCCTGAATCCAGGGCCGGTGCTTTATCCACTGCGCCACCCAGCTGTCCCTGTCAGGTTTCTTTTTAAAACATTAAGATAGGAGGTTGTGTGGTGGAGAAAGAAGAGTTTTGCCCTTGATGTCAATAGATTTGATATATACGTCTTTGCTTTGTTCCCAACTTACTATTTGACCTTAGCAAAAGTCCCTTTAGTAAAAGTTGGGCCTCAGCTAACTCAACTGCATAATGAAGGGAATATACTACATGAAGTATGGCTCATTAGCATTAAAAGTCTAAGATCTTGACAAACATAACTGACTTCTTGGATACATTTTAGGGTAGTTTGATGATAAAAAATGAGACATAGTTTCTGGGTAATTTAATCATTTTATTAATATGGCCAGTGGTTTATTAATAAAATGAGGTTGATGATGTCTCTCTCAGACCAAAGACCCCTTCCTTGTAGTGAGGTCTCAGTTCATATCCCTTCCAGGTGTAGGAGGTCTATCACACAACAATCAAATCTAATTGGCTGACATGATTGGAGGTAGGTAATATTAAAATGAACTCTGGGGATATGTGACTCAGGTAAAGATGACATCAGGAAAAAATATAGAGATCCCCACCCAAGCTAATGGAAGCACAGTGGTTTCCAGCTAGAACTGGTTCATGCAGGTCAAATTTCATCAGTAAAATCCTTCAGCTTATCTAGAGAAAAGAAATTTTCTCCACCCAAGGCTCCTTTTGTGAGCTTGACTTAGGCTTGGCCCAGATGGAGAGATCTGATGGAACTCTCAAGGAGAACTCAAATATTTGGAGTGGGGGTGGGAGAAAAATTAAGGGGAGGTCATGGGGTTTCCATGATATTAATTACTAATAATTATTTCTCATAGTGGGTGATATATTAGTGGCAATCAGAATAAAACAGGAGAATATCTAATCTAGGAGCATGATCCTATAGACCAGCTAAAATATTCACCAAGGTACTTCAAATTTTACTTCATTCAGCCAATACTTATTTTGATACTCTGATGGATATATGTCTTCACAACTGTATTTCTTCTACCAGTTTGTAAGATCACAGAATCCTCAATTTAGAGATGCAAGTTACTTTAGGTACTATTAAATCCAAACTCTTATTTTACAGAGTAAGAAACCAAGGCCCAAGGAGGTTAAATTAATTGCCTAGGGATACAGAGTAAATAAGTGCCTTGACATACTATTTGAACCTAAGGATTCTTGACATTTAGAGCAGTTAGCTGGCAATGTGGATAGAGTGACAGACCTGAAGTCAGAAAGACTCGTCTTGCTGAGTTCAAATCTGGCCTCAAACATTTACTAACTGTATGACCCAAGGAAAGTCAATTAATTCTGTTTGCCTCAGTTTCTTCATCTGTACAATAAACTAGAGAAGGAAAAGGCAAACCACTCCACTATCTTTTCCAAGAAAACTCCAAATGAGGTCAAAAAGAGTTTAACATAACCAAAATGACTGAATAACAACAAAATTCAAACATTAACTTCAGTGCTTTGTCACCTTATGCAATTCTCATCCACGTTATCTCATTTTCTATTGTAATAGACATTTATTATATAATAAAAATACCTCCTTTCTAGTCACACATATCTTTGGTGTTGTCTTTTCCAACATTTCTGGGACAAAAGTTATTATTGGTAACATGCTGCAGTTTATTTATTTCTATCACACATCTCTCCATTTTCCTTTGGGTAACTCAATATTTGTACACTTCTGAGATTCTGCAATTCCACAGTTCATAGTCATATAACTTCACCAGATGATTATTATTGTTACAAGGATGGGCTTTTGTTGAAGAAAGATAATTAGTATCACTGAAAATAGTGTGCCCCTTTTAAAATGGGCCTACTCTGATCCTCCTCAATCATCTTCATTTAGTTTGGGGCCCAACTCACTACCAAGTTATACTAACTGTCCAAAACACTCATTAATTTTAGATAGATAGATAGATAGATAGATCTAGGTATCTATGTATTGTGGCATATAGAATTATATGTGCTCACCCTATTTCTGTCCCAAGTTTGGGAAAATTAGCTAGGGTTCATTATATATTTGTTACTCAGAAATAAGAGGCTACTGTACCAGTTTGGGGACATTAAGCATTTATTAAAGTATATTAAATATTAGTAAAGAGAATGTACATGGCTCTGAAGATAAAAAAGCCTAGGTAGGAGAGAGAAGAGAGATAATGGGGAACCATAGTGGGCTACCTCTGCTCTCCCCAAGTTACAGGTCCAAAGAGAGAGAATTGGGCTATGTGGCTCCCCTTCCTCATTCCCTGGCCACAAGAGAGATCAGCGAGTGTAAGCTCTCTGAGGGAAAGAAGGGAGGTCACCCATAATATTTAAAGTTAATTGGCTACCATCATACAAATCTATTGGTTCACTGGATTTGAGGGTGGTTCAGTGCAGTTCTGCTGATGTCAGAGCCAAGAGAATAGATCTGGTGGGAACAATGCTTTCAGGTGGGTGTGGTTTTGAATGAGGTAACTTCCAGACTCTGAACTGGCCTTAAAAAAGGTCAAGTCAGGCTCTCTCAGTGGGGGTCTCTGGGAGTCTCAAAAGCCCTATAAATAATAATTTTCTCAAAGTGTGTATCTATGTGTGTATGTATGTATACATATATACACATGTATATGTATGTATGCATGTATGTATATGCATAAATATAATGCAGTAATATGTGTATATAACTGTGTATTGCAGATATATGCATATATATACGTGTGGCTATGTCCCTCTATCTATATACATGTATGTACACACGCATAAATACACACTTGTACATATGCACACATGCATGTATACATACATTACCTGCCATTATCTAGTTAAGATCTATTCTTCATTTGTTTTTTTGGGGGGGTTCCTGTGTTGATTATTAGGAAGTAATTTTGTTTCTCATTGAGAGGATTTTGAGAATTGATGCAATTAGTACCAGGCACATATAGGTACATGTAGAGGATTTCCCCATTTTAGGGAATCCTTCTTCTACTTGGACTTGGTGTGAGATATTGCCCATGACACTAGAGATACTACATCAGATAAATCAACACTCAGAATATTATTAACAAAAATGATCTCTGTGATTCCATCTTCCAAGGAATTCTTATACAATCAGAGTCATAGTCTTTGTCAGAGTCTATAACCATTTATTATTTATGTATTATGTGCCAGGTCCTGGAGATGTAAAGAAAGGGCATGAGTTATCCCCCATCCTCACAGAGCACATTATAATGGAAGAGACAACATATAAAAATAAGCTGAAGTGAAAAGAAGAATTCCATCTAACACAGAATTATGATGAAGTCTTCTAGCCAGGTTTAGAAATGAGGTGAACGCTTTGGGTGCCCTCATTAAACAATGAAGGATCTTGAACTTTACAATGTCCACCCTCCCCAACAAGGAACAGAGGGCTCTCAGGGGCCCTGGACACTGAGGATGCATGAAATTCAAAGTTGATGTCATCTTACAGAATGGTGAGATTTTGGAAATCATGAAGTTCAGGAGATTAGCCACATAAAAAATGAGGTGTGATGAAATAATGGGATTTAGCAGATACTCAAAGACCCACCTGGAGATTAATCTATACTGATTGAATCAAGTGAGAGTGATTGACTGCTGATTAAGCCTACTTCAAGTTAATTGGATTGTAATCACACCTGGCTATACCTTAAGAAGGTATTGTTCTCAGAAACTAGACTGTGAACTCAACTTGAGAACACCTTCAAAGACAATGGATTTGGATGACACCAACCAATCACCTTGAAGCAATGTGTAAGGACCGCCTCTGTTCCAGATCTATAAAAATCTTCCACAAACAGCTTGCTAGAGTATTCCTGATTAAAGCAAGCTCATGGAGGAGGACTTCAGGAAGAACCCAACCAGGCTGGAACTCTAGGCTAGACTGGTGCTGAAGATTCTGATTTAAGGCGACCACAATTTAGATTTTAAACATCACAGAGGTAACTGCCATGAGAATTGTCATCAAATGGAAGGTCCCATCCCCTTTCTCCACCCTTAGTCAACAAAAAACTACAATGGGATTTTATATTTTCTATATTTCCCAGTAAATTGTATATATAGTTTTTTTTCTTTTTAGAAAATAATTGGCAAAAGTCTTTGTCCTAAAATGTTTTTTTGTCAATTTTGATGACAATTCCACTTAGAATTTCTTTTTCCTATTATTATGGAAACTACACCCTTTAGGATATTTTGAAGTTGATCCCAAAGTGTCTTTTAAATTGTTACCTCTATCCCATATTTACTTCTTTACGTATTTGTTCAAGTTTGAATACTCTTCCAAAATTCATTTCTTTTTTTTTCTTTTTTTTCTTTTTTCTTTTTTTTTCTTTTTTTTCTTTTTTTCTTTTTTTTCAGTGCAACAAACATTTATTTTATTTTTTCCAGTTACATGTAAGGGCAGTTTTCAACATTCATTTTCATAAGATTTAGAGTTCCAAATTTTCATATCTCCCTCCCTTTCCTCCCCCCTCCACAAGACATCAACCAATCTGATATAGGTTATATATGTACAATCCACGAGTGCTCTTTTTTTCAGTTCTGTCTATGGGGGTGGATAGTATGCTTCATCATTAGTTTTTTTGAATTATCTTGGATCATTGTATTGCTGAGAACAATCAAGTCATTCACAACTGCTCATCGAACAATACTACTGTCACTATGCTCAATGTCCTCCTAGTTCTGCTCACTTCAGTCTACATCAGTTCATATGAGTCTTTCCAGGTTTTTCTGGGGTCATCCTATTTGTCATTTCTTATAGCACAATAACATTCCAATACAAACATATACCCCATATTCTTCAGTCATTCCTCAATTGATGGACTTTCCCTTGATTTCCTATTCTTAGCCACCTCAAAGAGTTGCTATAAATATTTTTTGTACAATTTCCCCCCCTTTTCTCTTTTTCATGATTATTATTTTTAACTGTTTCCCTCCATCCCATTCCCTTCCCCATGATATTTACTCTATTATCTATCTTCTTTCACCCTACCCCTCTTCAAAAGGGATTTGCTTCTGTCTGTCCCCTCCCCCAATTTGCCCTTCCCTCTTTTGCCCCTCTCTCTTTACCCCCTTCCCCTCCTATTTTCCTGCAGTGTTAGATAGGTTACTCTATCCAATTGAATGTGTGTTATTCCCTCCTTGAGCCAATTCTGATGAGTGTTAAACTCATTTACTGCCCAGATTAAATAGATTAATCCACCCAATTGGTGTGTGTGTTAATGCCTCCTTGAGGCAACTCTCATGAGATTAAGGTCTTTGAGCCTATTCTGATGAGTGTCAAATTCATTAACTATCTTGCTCCTGCCCCATCCCTTCCCCTATTCCATAGGCCCTTTCTTGTTTTTTTTTTCATGTGGCATTTCACCCCATGCTAACTCTGCCCTTCCCCCTCCCCCAGTGCATTCCCCTCACTCCTCAATTTTACCCTAACAATGTCATCATGGGGCAGCTAGGTTACACAGTGGACAAAGCATCCACCCTGGACCCAGGGGTATCCCAGCCAAAACCCAGCCTCAGGCACAAGACAGTCACCCACTACATGATCCCTCAACTCAAATTTTTTATGTTTCTCTAGGGTTTTATATTTGAAAGTTACATTTTCCATTCAGGTCAGGTCTTTTCATCATGAATACCTGAAAGTCCCCTTTTTCATTGAAGTCCCATTTTTTTCCTTTTAAAGATTATGCTCAGTTTTGCTGGGTAAATGATTCTTGGTTGTAATCCCAATTCTTTTGCCCTCTGGAATATCATATTCCATGCCCTCCAGTCCTTTAATGTAGAAGCTGCTAGATCTTGTGCTATCCTGAGTGGGGCTCCACAGTACTTGCATTCTTTCTTTTTGGCAGCTTGCAATATTTTCTATTTGACCTGAGAGCTCTGTAATTTGGCTATAATATTCCTAGGAGTTTTCTTTTTGGGATCTCTTTCAGCAGGTGATTGGTGGATTCTTTCAATTTCTATTTTACCTTCTGCTTCTAGAATATCAGGGCAATTTTCCCTGACAATTTCTTGGAAGATGATGTCTAAGCTTTTTCCATGATCATGGTTTTCAGGTAGACCAATCATTTTCAAATTATATCTCCTGGATCTATTTTCCAGGTCAGCAGTTTTTCCAAGAAGATATTTCAGATTTCCCTCTATTTTTTTATTCATTTGGATTTGCTTTATTGTGTCTTGGTTTCTCATAAAGTCACTAGTTTCCATTTGTTCAATCTTAATTCTTAGGCAACTATTTTCATCAGAGATGAATTTGGCCAATTTGGCTTTTCAAGCTGTTGATTTCTTTTTTTCATGTCTTTCCTGCATCACCCTCATTTCTCTTTCCATTTTTTCCTCTACCTCTCTAACTTTATCTTTAAAGTCCTTTTTGAGTGCCTCTATAGCCTGAGACAAATTCATATTTTTCTTGGAAGCTTTATATTTAGGGACCCTGATATTGAATCTTCCTCTGAGGGTGCCCCTCAATCTTCCTCATCACGAAAGAAACTTTCTCTGGTCCTTACCTTTCTCTGTCTGCTCATCTTGCCTTTCTTTTACTTGACTTTTAGCTCCCTAAATTGGGGTACTGTTTCCAGGATGCAGGATCCCAAGCTTCAGAAGGTCACAGGTGGTATGATTTAAGGAGAAGCAGGTTCTTCACTTGTCTGGCCTATTCCCTGGTCTGTAGATGACCCCAGTCCAATCAACCAGCTTTGTGTGCTGTAGTTGTCAGCTCTGATGAGCCTGTGCACCTCCACCACCTGGGCCACTGCTACTCAAGCATACCTCCTTGTTCCCAGCAGGGTTGAAAAACCAAGTTCTACCTCAACACCAGCATAGACCTCTGTAATTTCCCCCCTGCCAAGGGCTCAGCCCTCTGACCAGACTGTGAGCTTAGTTCCGAACAACACTGGCACTGCAGCTGATTCAGAGGCTTTGGGGGGGGGTTCTCTTTCTCTGGTGGGCCTTCCTGAGACTGGATCTGTGTCAGGGTGACTATGGGGTTGGGTTACACTCCTATCTTAGCACAGCATCTCCCTCCTCTGACCTTCCAAACTGTCCTTGGTTGGAAGATGATTTCCAAACATTTTTCTGAGGTTTTTGCTGCTCCAGGAATTGTCCTATGGCATTGTTTGAATGTTTTGGGGATGATCATGTCATGAGTCTGAGAGCTCACTGCCTTTCCTCCCCTAAACTTCTTTCTATGAGTCATTTGTGTTTCTTCAGCTCAGGTAGTGAGGTGGTAGAATCAAAGTATCTTGAATTCCCAATGCACAATAATGATAATGAATTGTAATAGAAATGTCGATATTTCTATTCCATTTCATGTCTTTTTATTTTCTACTTTAACATAGTAGGAATGACATAAATGCTTAATGATTGGCTGGCATTCAATGTCATATATAATACTTTGCAGAGACTACATTTATCTGTCTCTTCTTTCAGCATCCTGCAAGGTTCTGTTTTTGAACCACCAGGTCTTTTTGATGTTGTGTGATGCACTATTGCTTGTGGTCTTTCATTTTTGTCCCCTGTAATGTTTTGTGAATCAGATTTTACTCTAAACAGGTATTTCCTTAGGCTGCCAACAATCAACAAGCATTTATTAAGCACCAGCTACATGGCAGACTTTATGCTAGTTGGTAGAGATATAAATAGTATCATTTCTTTTCACTTGATAATAAAATTAAGGGTTTATTGGTTAAGGCAATTTTTAGGCTCAATGTCCTCATGACTATGATTTTCAATTGCTTAATCTTCTCTGAGAAACAATCATAATCAATGTGAATGTCTCCCCTTTTTGAGGACCTATTTTTCAGTCAACAACTTATTTAAATAAGTTATATTTGAGATCTTATAACTGTATATAATACTTTATCCTTATATTTGTCTCAACATCATTTGAATAACATCACCAAAAATGAAATTGACATTTTCTAAGAGAAATAACTGGTTACTGGTATGGGTGTGTGGGAACTACACCCATTCTTAGATCACTTATTGACTAGAGAAAAATTCAAAATCAATACCAAATTAAAAGGAGAAAAATGAGATAAGCCACTACCAGACCCTCACTAAATGGTTATTGCAGAGAAAAAACCCTTTCTGGCATAATGCAGATCCATTTCAGGCATAGCTTTGTTTACACATATTTCTGACAGTATTCAAAATGTTCACACCTCACCTGACTTCCTACCAAATACACATATTTTTTTTAAATGTAAAGAAATATAAGACAGCAAGTGAATCAAGCTCATTGAATGATTTAATTTTGTAAGAAATTCAACATATTTACCAATAATAAATAGTGCACTGGACCTTTGGACAAGTTAATTTTTTTCATGGTTAATTAAAATTTAAAAAAGAATATTATCTTCGTGCTTCTAATAAATGACCTTATATTGAATTTACATTTAGGTATGTCTCATGCTCTCACTTCTTCTTACTTCTATATTACCAATGTTACAGATAACATTTGTCCCTTCATATTCAGATTAATTCATAGAAGCTGTCAGCAGTAAAACTTAAATTTTGTTACTCTGGAGAATTTTTTTTTGGGGGGGTGAGACAACTGGGGTTAAGTGACTTGCTCAGAGTCACACAGCTAGTAAGTGTTAAGTGTCTGAGGCTGGATTTGAACTCAGGTATTCCTGACTCCAGGGCCAGTGCTCTATCCACTGTGCCACCTAGCCGACCCTCTGGAGAATTTTTATTGTTAGAATTTTAACTGGCCCTTTTCACTGAATTTAATTTTATTATTTCTGGTTAAAGTATAATAATGTCCTAACCTGATCCCTTGTTAAAGTATGGTGATATATCTGGTCTCTCAGAGGCTATCTTAATGAAACAGACTATTCTAGGTCTACCTAGATAGAAAAAAAAATAATACTGGCCCATCAAAAGTTTACATGAGGGGCAGATAGTTGGCACAGTGGATAGAGCACCAGCCCTGGATTCAGGAGGACCTGAGTTCAAATCTGACCTCAGACACATTACACTTACTAGCTCTGTGACCCTGAGCAAGTCACTTTACCCCAATTGCCTCACCAAAAACAAATGAATGTCATAAAAAGATGAAACTATGGATAGGTTGGTTACCAGGTTAGTAACCAGGTGAAGATTATTTTTTTCAGGCACTGATATTCATGGATGCTATGCAAAGAAACATAGAATGATTATTAACTATTTTGGTGGAGAGATTAACCAAAAAACGATGAAAACAAACATTGTTGAAATATGAATGCTAAAGAATAAGGATTTTTAATGTCTTTTTGTTTTTTAATATGTTGACAACAATAGGCAAGGGTGTGCTGGTAAATGTTTAACATCTGACTCTCACTAAAAATAAAAGTCTGGGGCAGCTAGATGGCGCAGTGGTTAAAGCACCGGCCCTGGATTCAGGAGTACCTGAGTTCAAATCCGGCCTCAGACACTTGACACTTACTAGCTGTGTGACTCTGGGCAAGTCACTTAACCCCCATTGCCTAAAAAAAAAAAAAAAATAAAAATAAAAATAAAAATAAAAGTCTGCATAACACATTTTTTAGTTTAATATGCATTGCTAGCATTTTATTCGTCACTTTCTTGATTCCAGACTATTAAGAAAACAACAAATCAAGCAATTTCAACAAATCTCCCCCCCCCAAAAAAAGGAAAAGAATTATTACTATCTAAAATATATTATTAGCTTTGTAACCTACCTTTTCTCATAGAACAGATTGTATGTAGCAGGTGCTCAATAACTACTTGCTGATTGAATCTATATTTCACACAATGAATAGTAAGACCGTAAAATTAAATCAGACTTCATAAAAATCACATGATAATATTTTGGAGAAATGATATTAAGATGAAAGAGAACTGGATTATCATTAATTTGTACAACTTTTATGATATACCAAGAAAAAAAGTACAAGAGATTTTTAGCAGATTAAAATGATGAGTAACTTTAAAATATAGATGGCTAGAACAGAGGAAGAACAGGTCAAGTCATGTCAATATTGTATCATAGAGAATAGTTCTTTGTGATGATGAAATGCATGGAAAAGATATTTTTGTCATTTATTCCATGCTATTATCCTTCATTGCATATGCTGAACATAAAGAGCTGGCACACAAAATGAAACTTTAAAAGAGTTAAATGTAGTCTTACATTTAGGTCAAAAACATCAATTATGCAATAGGGGAGGACTCGGTATGGCATAAGTTCACATGAAAATGATTGTGAGACTTTGAACATTTGTAACATTTTGCCCAATGTCTTAGTAATGATATGAGTGCTAATGCAATCTTAGTTTGATCTAATACAAATATAGGGATAAGATCATTCAAAAATAGGTGTACTTTGTGCTATTTAGCCCACATTTTGGGGAATTCTGTTAAATTCATGATAGAAGAATACTAACAATCTGGATTATGGTCAAAGAATAATCATCAGGAGGGTTAGAAATTTGGAAAATTGGACATATACAAAATAATGAGAAACCATGGCATGTGAAGGGATTTTGGATGTCTAGCTAAGAGGATTAAAAAAACCCCTAAACTTTAAGGGGACATACTTGTTATAAATTTAGACTGGTCTACAGAACAAAGAATAGACTTTTAGAAGCAATTTACCTTCAGAGGATAGAATCTGTAGTTGGAAATTATAAGAAGGCTGAAGAAAGTTTTGTGTTCATTACATGGAAGAATAATTAGAGTTGCCCAATAGGTTGATTTTTGAGGTCACAGGCTTTTTTTCATTGACAGTGTTGAAGCATCAGAGATATAATAATCTGTCAGAGATGTGAGAGGGAATTCCTGCATTGGGGCGGGGTTAAAATAACTGACCTCTACATTTTCTTCTAGCTTTGTATTTAGTCACTTTTTTTCAGTCATATATAACTCTTTGTAACCTCATTTGGTGTTTTCTTATACAACATAATGGAGTGGTTTGCCATTTCCTTCTCCAGCTCATTTTACAGATGAGGAAACTGAGGAAAGCAGGATTAGGTGACTTGCCTAGGATTACATAGCTAGGAGGGGTCTGAGGAAGATTGGAACTGAGGAAGATGAGTCTTTCTCACCGCAGTCTTAGCAATCTTTCCATTGCTCCACCCAGCTTCCCATCTAGCTTTAAGATTCTTCAATTCCATAACTTTAATAAGCAATTTTGATTATAAAAAGTGAAATAATATATGAAAGCTCTGGATTGATATCGCTCATCTTATGGATCGGTAATCATTGTAATTATAAGAATAATCTTTATATACTCTCCTAATTTTTTGAAAGTGACTCTACTTACTGATGTTTGTAGGAAATCACGGATTTGAATTATTTTTCTAGCAGTTGAAATGTATTGACACTGATCCACATATTATTTCTCGCCTGGTTTATCTTGTGGCCATTACTTCAATTTTCTGACAGCTGGCCAGGATTAGGGGTTTAGTTTGTTGCTATGGAACAGATTGAAACTAACTTGCTCTCACAGGAATATAACTCATGACTTTGTCTTCATTATCACCATACTATAACGCACTGAGCTAACCAACCATTGGTTCCATGAGCAATTAGGTGCTTAATAAAGCTTCTTAATTATGGCAATTCCTCGTGTGACATGAACTTTCTAATTTCACCAGTTATTTGCCATTAAATATTAAACAAACTTAAATAAAATGCCAGTAATATTTATTTATATTTTCATGCATTTCTGTACCACCTCAATAATGAGGAATATAATTGCTTCACAAAAGTAAAATGAATTACATTTTCTTTTTTCTTTTTATTTCAATCAAAATCTTTATTGAAAATTTGAGTTCCAAAGTTTATCCCACCCACCCTCCCATCTCTCCCTCATACCTAAGGTGGTAAGCAATCAGATAAAAGTTATACATTTGCAATTATGTAAAACAATTCCATATTAGTCATTTTGTAAAAAAGGCTCAAAAGAAAAAAAATGAAAGAAAGTGATAAACAGCATGCTTCAGTCTGTGTTTGATCAATATTGGCTCTTTCTCTGGGGGTGAAAAGTATGCTTCATCGTTAGTCACTTGGGATTGTCATGGATCAATATATTACTGTGAATAGCTAAGTCATTCAAAGTTCTTCATTGAACAAGCTTGCTGTTACCATGTACAACATTCTCCAGGTACTATTCACTTCACTATAAATCAGTTCATGTAAATCTTTACAGGTTTTTCTGAAATCATCTTGCTTGTCATTTTTTTTTTCTGTTTAGAATATTATTTTCCAAAATATATGTAAAAACAAATTTTGACATCAGTTTTTAAAACTTCGTGTTCTAACCCCTCTTCCTCCCTCACTTCCTATCCCCCCCTCAAGAACTCAAATAATTCAATATAAGTTACACATAAGTAGTCACGGAAAACATCCCCACTTTAGCTAGGTTGTGAGAGAAAACATTAAAAACAAAACTTCAGATTAAGGAATTGTCAAAGAAAAGAAATGTGTTTCAATCTGTTTTCAGATACTATCAATTCTTTCTCTGTAGATGGATTACAATTTTCATAAGTCCTTCAGGCGTACACTGGATCATTGCTTTGCTGAAAATAATGATGCGCTTCCCAGCAGATCGTCTTACACTATTGCTGTTATTTTGTATATAGTACATTTCACTCTGCTTCAGTTCATGTAGGTCTTTCCAGGTTTTTCTGATAGCATCTTGTTCATCTCAACTTTTATAAAGTACCTTAAACTTGACAAAGAATTTTCTTCACAAAAGCCCACCAAAGTAGGTACCGTACATTTTGCCATTATAGTCAATCATCATAACTATTTCCCTCCATATTTCCTTCCCATGATATTTATTCTATTTTCTATCTTCTTTTCCGCTATTCTTCCTCAAAAGTGTTTTACTTCTGACTGTCCCCTCCCCCATTCTGCCCTCTCTTCTTTCACCCTTCCCTCCTTACCATTTTCCCCTCCTACTTTCCTGTACCATTTAATAGATTACTCTTCCCAATTGGTTGTGAATGCTATTCCCTCCTTGAGCCCACTATGATGAGATTAAGGCCTTTGAGCTAATTCTGTGTTCTAAATTTTTCTTCCTCCCTCCCTCCTCAACCCTCCCTATAAAATCAAGCAATTCAATATGTCATACTTGTGCAGTTATGCAGAACATCTTCACCTTCCTCAAAAGTGTTTTGCTTTTGATTGCTCCCTCCCCCAATCTTCCCTTCCCTCCTTCACCTCTTCTCCCACCCCACCCCCCTTATATCCTTTCCCTCCCTCTTTTCCTCAGGGCAAAATATATAACTATACCCACTTGAGCATGTTTGTTATTCCCTCTTTGAGACAATTCTGATGATAGTAAGGTTCACTTCCTCCCTCACTCCTTCCCCGCCTCCTCCATTCCATAAATGTTTTTTTCTTGTTTCTTCATGTGAACAACCTCTCTCCAGTCCACCTCTCCCTTTCCCCCTTCCCCAGTCCATTCCTCCTACCCCTCAACCCTATTTTAAAGATGCCACTATGGGTTGGCTCGGTGGCACAGTGGACATAGCACCAGCCCTGGACCCAGGAGGCCCTGAGTCCAAATCCAGCCCAGACATAAGACACCCCACCCTGTTTACCCCACAAAGAACAATGATTAAAAAAATGCTTGACAGATATCATCCCTTCATATTGAGTTCAGACCT
This sequence comes from Dromiciops gliroides, assembly GCF_019393635.1. Lineage (NCBI taxonomy): Eukaryota > Metazoa > Chordata > Mammalia > Microbiotheria > Microbiotheriidae > Dromiciops > Dromiciops gliroides. The sequence goes on from NC_057863.1 coordinate 384,658,743, forward strand.
GTGTCCTTTTTGCATTCCTTAGTGAGAAAGTTGTTATGAGGCCACAGTATTATCTTCCCATGTAGGAATATAAACAGTTTAATCTTTTAAAATCCCTCATGATTTCTTTTTCCTGTTTACCTTTTTATGCTTCTCCAGGGTCTTGTATTTGAAAGTCAAATTTTCTATTCAGTTCAGGTCTTTTCATCACAAATGCGTAAAAGTCCTCTTTTTCATTGCATTTTCACTTTTTCCTCTGAAAGATTGTCATCAGTTTTGCTGGGTATGTGATTCTTGGCTGTAATGCCAGTTCCTTTGCCCTCTGGAATATCATATTCCATGCCCTCCAGTCCTTTAATGTAGATGCTGATAGATCTTGTTTTATCCTTATAGTAGGTCCAAGGTATATGAATTCCTTCCCTCTAGCAGTTTGAAATATATTCTCCTTGAGCTGGGAGCTCTGGAATTTGGCTATAATATTTCTGGAGGTTTTCCTTTTGGGATCTCTTGCAGGAGGTGATTGGTGGATTCTGTAAATTTCTATTTTGCCTTCTACTTCTAGAATATCAGGGCAATTTTCCCTGACAATTTCTTGGAAGTGATGTCTAAGCTCTTTCCTTGATCATGGTTTTCAGGTAGACCAATCATTTTCAAATTATATCTCCTGGATCTATTTTCCAGGTCAGCAGTTTTTCCAAGAAGATATTTCGGATTGCCCTCTATTTTTTTTTATTATTATTCATTTGGATTTGCTTTACTGTGTCTTGGTTTCTCATAAAGTCACTAGCTTCCATTTCTTCAACCCTAATTCTTAGGAAATAATTTTCTTCTGAGAGCTTTTTTATCTTCTTTTCCATTTGGTTTTTCAAGCTGTTGACCTTTTTCTCCTGACTCTCCTGCATCACTTTTATTTACCTTTCCATTCTTTCCTCCACCTCTCTAAATCTTCCTTCTGTCTCTCCTACTTCTTCTGCAAAGTCCCTTTTGAGCACTTCCATGGCCTGAGACCAATTCATATTTTTCTTGGAAGTGTTGGATGTATGGGCCATGAGGTTGTTATCCTCTTTTTTTTTTTCTTTTATTTTTTAGTGAGGAAGTTGGGGTTAAGTTAATTGCCCAGGATCACACAGCTAGTAAGTGTTAAGTCTCTGAGGCCAGATTTGAACTCAGGTACTCCTGACTCCAGGGCTGGTGCTCTGTCCACTGCACCACCTAGCTCCCCCTGTTATCCTCTTTTGAGGGTGCATCTCAAACTTCCTCATTGCTACAGAAACTTTTGATAGTTCTCAACTTTCTTTGCTTGCTCATCTTGCCATCTTTTATTTGACTTTTAACTCCCTCTTACAGTGGGGACCTACCTCCAAGCTACAGTGTCCCAAGCTTCAAAAGGTCCCATGTGTTTGGGTTTGAGGGAGGACAGGTTTTTCTCTAGCCTAGCCTGTTCTCCGTTTCAAAGATAACCTCAAGCCAACTTGCTAATTAACCAGCCAGCAGAACTATGTGTCCTGTGGTTCTTAGCTTCAACAAGCCTTTGCCCCTCTCCGACCTGGCCCTTGCACCACTCAGGATTTCTTCCTGGTTCCCTGCTGGGGTGGGGTAGCTGAATTCCTCCTTAGGTCCTGCAGACACCCCTGTAATTCTCCCCCTCACCCCCTACCGCCGGCCGGCCATTCGTCCCTCTCACCCAACTATAAGCTTAGCTTCAGCAGACACTGGTGCTGTAGCTGATTTGGAGACTTGGGGGTAAGTTCCTCTTGTGCAGTGTGTCTGGGGTCTATGTTGGCATGATCATGGGGTTGGATGCTGCTCACAGTCCAGTAAGGCCCCCTTTAGTGTGGAAAATAATCTCAGCCAGTCTTTTTTGTGTGTTTTGCCAGTCCAGGGCTTGTTTTATTGCTGTTTTTTGGTAATTGTGTCAGGAGTTCTGTGCATTTAATGTCTTTCCTGCGCCATCTTGGCTCTGCCCCCTTCAGTACTTCCTGCTTGTCATTTCTTATAGCACAGTAATATTCTATTACAATGACACACAACAGCTTGTTCATTACCCATTCCCCAATTGATGGGCATCTCTTTGATTTCCAATTTTTGTCCACCACAATAGGAGCTGCTATATACATGATATTTTCAAATGGATCTATCTCTAAAAAGTTTCATATCTATTCATTTAATGCCGCAAAATTCATATTTATATTATTTAAATGACAACAGCCCAGAGACATTAATAATTTAAATGATTTGTAACCCAAACTGTAGGTAGAGAAGGACTAATATCTTCTATATCAATTGAAAATGATGATATTAGTGGGGCAGCAAGGTGGCACGGTAGATAAAGCACTGGCCCTGAATTCAGGAGGACCTGAGTTCAAATCCAGCCCCAGACAGTTGACACTTGCTATCTATGTGACCTTGGGCAAGTCACTTAACCCTCGTTGCCCCACAAAACAAAAGAAAAAAAACTGAGTTAGAAAATTTTTGTGGCAGCTAAGTGGAGCCATGGATAAAGTACCACCCATGAATTCAGAAGGCCCGAGTTCAAATTCAGCCTTAGACATTTGACACTTGCTAGCTGTGTGACCCTGGGCAAGTCACTTAATCCCAACTGCCTCACACACGCAAAAAAAATTATGATATTAGGGACACAGATTTTTTTAAGCTACTCCACACAGCCAGAGACCCTCAATAATTTTCTTTTCTTTCATTTTTAAAAATTGTTATGTTGTTTCCCCTGTCTGGCAAAGCCTATTAACCCTTTCTGAGAATGTTTGTGAAAGTATAATTAAAATATGAAGAATTACAAAATGAATTCGTATTATTAAAATAACAATCTTCAAATCATTATAAAGAAGTTCACCAATTCCATTTCCTGGTGTGCATGTTGATCTCAGGAGACCATCTGAGAATTGCATCTGGGCAAGGATTTTTAATCTGCGTTTGAAGACATAGAGAATAAAGTCAGTTCAGTGAGAAAGCCAAAAAGAAAAGGATTGGGATCCAAAGTAATTTGCTAATCTGTTCCAGTAAGAGAAGGCAGCACTTTAACTTTAAGAAAGTTTTCAGAGACAAAAGACTGAAGTACTACAAATTCATCATTAGAACCTTGCTGCCTCAGACCATATGTATATTAGATTTAGCAGCATACCCCATTAGAAACTTCCTCAGAAGCTGTCATTTCACTTAGAACTTTACTTCAATACAGTTATTTAATAGGAAACTTAGATTCACTAGTTGTCTTTAATGTATTTTCACTTCTTTCTTCAAGCCTTGATTCCTTCTGTTGCCTTTTGGATGGAGCTCCATTTTGTGGGTGAAGCTTAGGAACTGTATGGGGGGAGGGTTGTGGAAAGGATGTCTAACTTACCCAAAGAATTTTCACAGCAAATCTTGTGAAATAGAGAAATTTATTAGAAGAGAGAAATACATGGCCAGGAGAGAATCACGATGGAGACTGTCTCTCAGAAAAATATCTCTAAATATCCCAGGGTCTTCATGACCCCTGTTCCATGAACTTGGCAACATCATATTTCTAAGGTGGGAAAGATGAATTGGTTTATTATTATTATTATTTTCTGAAATCTTTGGTTTCAGTATCTAAAGTTTAAGTATTGTTTTTTCACTTCTGCTAAAGTTTAAGGTCTCTAAGTTTCTTAGGGTCTGTGTACCACCACATAGTGATATCTGTAATATGTCCTAAATTTCATTTTGCATTTTCAATTTTCAAAAACAGTTTATTAAGTATTACAATGAATGGATGAACTTGCTTTTATTTTGTGTGTATTCCAACAGAGTAAAAATCAGCCAAAGCCATGTATAAGTGTGAGTAAGGGAGGTGGGTGGTCTGGGGCTGAATAGGGAATACTTGGAAAAATATTGGAGGGAAGATCCTGAAGAAGAAGACCCTGTAGAGCAATAATAGCTTTCTTTAAGTATTTGAAATTAGTTCCATTCTATTTTCCCCAGAATATTATTATGAATAATTATTAATTAATTAATATTATTAACATAATTATTATAACAATATAATTATTATTCATAATATTATATTACACACATTGCAAAGAGTACTTTTAGGTCAATATAAGGAAAATATCTCACTTTAGGGAGCTATTCCCCTCATATGATCTAGACAAACACAATTGAGAACTGACTGATCTTGACCCAGTTTTGGTTCCCAGGGCTAACCAGACCTTATCATTCTGACCATTGATTATTTTGTAAATATTCCAAACTTTCCTCTCCCCAGATTACAAAGCTTTCATTAGACTTTTAATGGTATATAAAACAAACTAGCTGGTTAAACTATGAGATACCTAACCAGTCCCAACTTCAACCTAGTCTTTCGCTCTGCCTTGGTACCCTATTCCTATCCCCCCTCTTTGGGTACTCCAGCACTTGCTGTTTGGTACATTGAGTGACAACTCCTCTGCCCTAAGTAAATACCTCAATCTTGTATTTATTGGTTTGTTTTTTTCTTTGGAGGGGCAATGTGGGTTAAGAGACTTGCCAAGATAACACAGCTAGTAAGTGTCAAGTGTCTGAGGCCGGATTTGAACTCAGGTCCTCCTGAATCCAGAGCCTGTGCTTTATCCACTGCTTGACCTAGCTGCCCCTGTATTTATTGTTTTCATTAAAATTTCAGGTTGATAATCTTTTCACATCAGTGCAAGAAGACTAACATCTTGAATGTGGAAGAGGAGATTCTTGTTTAAATATGGTTATGCCAGGTTCACTGTGAAGTCCCTTCCAAAAATGATATTACATTATTCTCTGTGTGCTGTACTGATATAAATGAAGTCAGCTAAAGACCTGTTAACTCTTTTGACCTCTTCACTGTAGACACTTAGATGAATGCTAGAGAAAGGCATGCTCACTTCAGACCCAAGCTCCCTATAATTTTTTTTCCCTTTTCCCCAGCATCTTTTTTATGCTGGCAAAGCTCCCACACCTACAGCCTCCTTCTATGATTAGTGAGTTCTTCCCCAAAAACTTCTTTTGAGGAGTTTTCCACGCTAACCATGCTCACTTCAAATCCAGACACCTCAGACTACTACATTTGCCCCAAAGCTGTTACCCCCCGCTCATTTTATGTATTTTGCTCTCTTTTTAGAATGTGTGTTCCCTGAGAGCAGGGACTATCTTACTTTATGCTTCTTACAGAACTTAGTAAAGAGTCTGATACATTTGTTATTGTTCAGTTGTTTCAGTTCTGTCCAACTCTTTGTGATTCCATTTGGGATTTTTCTGGCAAAAACACTAGAGTGATTTGCCATTTCCTTATCCTGCTCATTTGACATATGAGGAAATTGAGGTTAACCAGGGTCACAAAGATGGTATGTGTCTGAGGTAAGATTTGAATTCAGATCTCCCTGACTCCAGGCCCAGCAATCTATCCACTGTGCCATTTAGCTGACACATAGCAAATGTTTAATAAATTCTCTCTCTCTCTCTCTCTCTCTCTCTCTCTCTCTCTCTCTCTCTCTCTCTCTCTCTCTCTCTCTTTCTCGTGCACACACACACACACTAGGTGGGAAAGCCATAAATCCATGAATTAATGTATGTGAAGGAAAAAGTACTATGGGTTCAAAAAACCTAAGAGGAGAAGGGGGAAAGGAAAAACAATTCTAAAGTGCCTGTTATGTGTCAGGAACTGTGCTAAATGATTTTGCAAATATTATCTCATTAGATGCTCATAATAACCGTATAACATAGGTGCTTTCATTATTTCCATTTCATAATTGAAGAAATTGGGGCATAGTTTAAGTGACTTACCCAGGGTCACACAGCTATTATGTGTCTGTATCCAAATTTGAACACAGGATTTCCTAATTTTTGGCCCATCTCCTTCTCCACTGAATCACTAATTCTCACTTAAAGGGAGTTTAAAGTCCTATAAATCTATGGAAATAGGAATGAATATGTTCTGGAAAATAAGATTGTAATTTCTAACTCTACAAGAGAGGCCATTTGGTCTCTATACAATTTTCTATTCTTTGATGAAAGGTAGCCTGCCAGTGCTTATTTGTACATACAGTATTTTGTGTTGTGAAACAGAAAAGTGCAACCCCACAAGTGTTGATGGATTATGATTGCCACAGGGACAGGAAACAGGTTTTTTTCATTCTGTTATTATAAAAATTCATATCCTCTTCTCCCTGGGCTTGCCTTTCTCTCATCTGCTAGCAATTTTGAATATTCAGCATTGACTTGGACTAGGACTCCAGGCATCTAATTGCCAGAGGAAAGATTTTAGTTTGTTTGTTTTTTTTTCAATGTTCTTTGCTTTGTAGGCTCCCCTTCACCTCTTTGATGATGAGGGGGAAAAAGGAAAAAGAAAAAGGAAAATCAATAGTATGTCACTGTTCCAATCAGGATGCATTTTTTTCTTTTTAATAAGAACTCCAACCTACAGTTTTATTTCTTTAGACAGTGATATGGTTTACTTTTTCTAATAAGCTCTAGTAATAGAGAGTTTTATGTAGATAATATTTTCGGGAATGGACATGGAAGAAAAAAAGGGTTAGTATATAGGAGGAGAAGCAAAGCTAATGCGTTGGATGGAAGAAAACTTAGTCCCCTCATAAAATTAGAGGTTTTTAATCTTTTTCTATGCTACATCAATAAATCTAATATTCCATCACAAACTCTGAGTGTTATTACTAATAAATATTGTCTGTCTCAAGTAAATTTAAATTTTTGCTGTGATCTAATAAAGCCACAATTTCTTTTTCACATTTTTTTAACAACCTTTTCCACTGTTCCTAATGACCTGTTAATGATCTGACAGTTACTGTACTTATGTAAATTAGAAGGTTGCTGATCCTAAAGTTAAAGTGTGCTACTTGCAAGGACATGAGATCAATCATCCTGATATTAATAACTACCTAACTATGTGTCCTTCATATCAGTGCCATTTCATATTCTCCTTAGCATAATTCATGTCTTTGGTGACTTTGAAAGTTTTGAAAAGATGGAACACAGTTTTCAAAATGTGTCATATATTGTATTGAACCAGGCCAAGGAGTAAGTGTTTGGAGAAAGAAAGGGATGGGAAAAATATAGAATTATTTATGTAAACTAATTTCTTGTTTCTCCTGTAGCCCCTATAAAATCTGAATCTTCCTACTCCAACTTTCACTCTCATATATAATTCTTGGGTCCTAGACCAAAGCTACATTTCCCCTTTAGGGTTAAAAGAGTGCACCTGTTGAGTTGGGGGTGATTATTATGAGGTTGAGCACCCCCCATCATTATGCTTCCTTTCCACCAAGATTATCATATGATAATCAATTTAATCAGCTAACCTTAGTAAATTTTAGGATGGGACATACAGTAAGCAAAACAGTAAGAAGGATTAGCATAAAACATTCCCCCAAATTGTGAGACAAACTGCCATACAAATATATACAGAATCTAAGGGAAAGTGGGCTCCAATATAGATTATATTTGATAAATGGGTACCTCACACCTTCTTGTAAAGGGAAGTCCTTTCCCCTGTTTTGTTGTGTTTCCTTTTAGTCAAGGCATAATTTATTTCATAGTTTCCTTGTGGATCTATGACTCTATATCCATTCTGCCTTAAGTGACTAATGCAGACAGTGTAATCAGTTGATCTGAGGCTGCTACAAGGACACTGATCAGAATGTTGGAATGGGGAAATTTAACCTCTTTTTGAACTTTCCATTTTCAAAATGACTTCTTCGTGTCAAGGTAGGAATAGGAGGGGTGGAAACCTAGACCAAGAACAGAGTTGAAGTCTCTCCTTCTTCTCCAATCAGGGATTGCCTTATCAGGGGTTTTAGAAGGATTCCAAAATTGATTCAAACTCTCAAATGATTCATTTCTCAGATATCTTAAAATTTTATAGACAACCCCTCAGCATGACCAAGTATCTGCAGTTATACAAACCTTCTTCCTATCCTTTGTTATAACTCCAAGTTCTTTTCTCACTTAGTCTAAAGCCCATGATTAATTGACTGTTTTAAATAAAAGCCTATGAATGAGTAATTGATTTATTGATTGTTTCATCTGGTTAAGTTATGAGGGCATCTTATCATTTACTTTAAGTGAGGTGAGGTGACCTGATTGAATAAATCAATCAACCTAAACCTTATATTAGATTGACCAAAAGATGAATCTCTAAAGGGAGTCTATTTTTTCCTCTTGTCAATTATTAGAGTCCATATCTAGGCCTTTGAGGGATTTTGCAGAAGAACTAGATGAGCCAAAATATAACTTCTGTATTTGACCATTTAAGGAAAGAACATGTGACTTAACTGGAGATTCCCAAGGGAATATTGAGAATAGAGCAAGGGCAATAAAGTAAGGGCAATTGTGCAGCATCCAGCTGGGGCACTTCAAAACTAGGGCAACTGACACCTCTGCTCCCCACCCTGCCCCTCATATGAACACACCATAGGGAAGTAAATATCTCCAGAGCAATAGCCTTTTTAGCTGAAAAAAAATCCTAGGTTTCTATAATTTTAAGTTTAATGACAGATTGAAGACATGAAAAAAGTAGATGAAACAGAATGTAAGTATATAAATGTGCATAATATTCTGGAGGTGACTGAGGTCACATTCTAGTCTATGAGTTTTCCTTTCCCACAGTCAAAGTAGCTGATTCTCAATCTTAAAGACTTTTTTTTTAGTTTTAATATCTTCTATTTAAAGATAATATGATGACAAAGATCTGAATGGCCAATTTCTTGGCCATAAGGTGGCATCTAGGTGATTCAGTCAATAGACTATAGTAGGGAAGTCAGGAAGACCTGAGTTCAAATCCAGCCACTGACATTTCCTAGCTGCATGATACTGGGCAAGTCATTTAGCCCTTGTCTGCTTCAGTTTTCTTAACTGTAAAAGGGGGATAATAATAGCAACTAACCTCCTTAGGGTTGTGGTCAAGATCAAGTCAGATAATATCCATAAAGCACTTAGCAAAGTGTCCAGCACATAGTAAGCACTTAATAAATGTACTTACTCTTTTATTAAAATTCTCAGAAATATTTTGTTTCTTTGTCTAATAAGAGCAAGAAAATGCAAGCAGGATACAGTAGTACTAAGTTTCTCTGGACAAAACCATCTTCATCCCCATATGGAAACAAGTCTGGTCAAGTAAGACAAAATATGGTGACTTGTATGGTCTTCAAATACTCACCAAGTCACAGGTGGTGGGATTTCATTTCTTTTCTTTTCTCTCTTTTTTTAATGCACTGAGATAGACCATGAAGTTTCATCATGGGAAATAGAGGCTAATGAGAAGCCAAAGACAGCTTGGTTAATTTTATGAAAAATAATGTCCTATTGAGGAAATAGAAGAACATTGCTCCTCTCACAGCTCCTAAGAAGGTAGTAAAGTTACCACAGTTGAAGTCTACAAGAAGAGTTTAAAGTGGCTCTTAACCTTTTTTGTGTCATGGACCCCTAATGCAGTCCAGTGAAACATATGGAACCTTCTAAGAATAATTCTTTTAAATACAGAAAGTACATTTGATTACATAGGAAACCAATTTTGTTGAAATAAAGATGTAATGTTATTTTCCCAACCTATTTGACAGAACCCCTGAAATCATCCAAGAATTCCCAGAATGGTAATGATGTTGATGAATAAGAAAAATATTTGTAAGTGCTTCAAGGTTTGCAAAGCACTGTACATATGTTACTTGCTGTGATCTTCACAACAACACTGAAAGGTAGGTTCTATTGTTATCTTTACTTACAGGTGATAAAACTGAGCCTGAGACTTTAATGACTTTTAGAGAGTTTTATACTTAATAACTGTCTGAGAAAGGATTTAAACACAGGTATTACTGAGCACAAGTCCTCAACTGCATTATCTGCCTATAACTATGTAAATAATGGTATGGTATTTTGTAGGACTGGGGATGAGGAGGGCAGATCTGGGTCTTGACTAAATAACCTCTCCAAGTTTCTTCAACCTTTAGGATACTATAATATCAGAAGAATAAAAGCAATATCTATGTACAAATTAATAACAAGTGCAACAGGAATCACCCAGAGTGGTATCATCATATTATGCGTGCATGATATCACAATTTTCAGTCTGGAAAAAAATCTATATCTATACAATTTGACCTACCATAATACTTTGTCCTGTGGAGTTCTGAACTTCTACATGACTCCAGGACAAGTTTTTTTTGTTTGTTTGTTTTTGTTTTGTTCTTTATTTGTTTTTTTACAAAATATACAGCCAAACTGTACCTCTGGTGGAAGGAGGTTTCATATAAATCAACATGGTTTTGTTCAGGCAGGCCCAATGCCTTTGGAGCACAGTTTGAAGTTTGAAATTAAAGAGAACACAACAAATAAGATTTGGGAATAAAAGAAAGAAACACATATGTACACACAGGCACACACACACACACACACACATACTAATGCTTTCCCCTATCTTCAAATCAAATGAACCTGATTCCATTCTAAACTCATTAAAATGTTAATGGACATTGGCCATTTTTACATGCATATGAAAACAGAGACAGGAAACATAAGTCTTGATAGAGAAGGAATAGCTAAATTTTTGTTTGACACCAATCAAATGAAAGAGACTCCAAGGGGTTGACACCACAGGTATTTTTAGCCTATTCCACCATCATTGGATTACTTCCACTAGTCTAGGAATTGTATTTTTTTTTTTGCATTGTGGACACTTTCAAAGTCAGCTAAAACCTATGAACTTTGTCTCAGAATAATGTTTTTAAATACATGAAACGGAATACATAGGATTACAAAGAAAACCAATTTATTGAAATACCATTATCAATATATTACTATATAAGAACATTCTAGTTAAGAACCCATCCAGTAGATCATTACTTTATGGATAACTGGCGAAGGAAAAACAAAAATCTGGAATGAATGTAAACATGTTAAATTTCTGCAAATATACAAAACATTCTTATTTTGATCCTATTCAAAGAGACCAAAGGATTTTTTTCTTTTGCTATGTTAAGGAATATATAAAGGTTATGGGACAGTGGGAGAAGGAAGAAAAGCATGTATTCCAGAATTTTGAAATAGATTTACTTATATGAATACTCTTTTACTTTGGTTCTGGATCAGTACACTGCTATAGGTGCTTATTTCCCCACCCCTTTTTTGTAAAATACTTATCCCTCACAACTAGACCAATCAGATATGGTACCTGTCAGGGATTGTTATCACAGTCCTTAGGTTCTAGAACAGCTACATTAGGAACAATACCAATACACAGGACCATGACTCCCCCCATTAACTACAAAGGCAGAAGATTCCTATGTTTGTCTCATCCTAATATTCACTCCCCATGCTCTAAAAATTTAGGATTCATTCTAAATCATAGATGTTCATGGAGTGTGCATGAGGGGAAAGGGAAGTCAATATGCCTGAATCTAGTTCCTCATCTGTAAAATTTTGATAATGATTCACAAGAGTGGCTTGAAGATAAAATCACAGTAATCTATTTATTTAACTGTTCTCTTTCTATAGATAGAAACATATAGAGAAAAATGCTTTGTTTCTGTAATGTACTATTCAAAAGTAAAATGTTATTCCATAAGTTTTGGAACTAACTGCCTAAAGGAATGCAAGTGATAAAAGCATTGCTTATGTGCAATTCTTTAGCCTGTTTTCCCAGCCTAAAAATAAATATAAGAGGGCAAAGATAGTGGTTTATCTTGTAGCTGAATATCTTATTTTATGTTATTACTACTCAAGGGTTTTGGCATTTAAAATACCTCAGAATTTAAAAAAAAAACAGATGTGAAACTTGTCATTTCTTAAGCCAAATAACTATAGAAGGGACAAATGGATTTGGTCTGGAGAGATTTTATAAAGAAACTGGGAAAAACTCCATGTTGAATGATAAAAACAAATACAATAAAAATTAATTTAAATGACAAATTAACTCATCAGGGAAATCTATTTTAATAGATCAGAACATAGGCGTTAGCTCTCAGAGACAAAAGAGGAAGGAAGTAGATAACTGTTTTCTCTTAGGAAAATCTTGAGGAAAGAGAAAACAATATTTTTTTCCCACTGCATAAGAACCTTTAAAAGGCTTATCTTTTATACCTTAGGATTCAACTCTCATGAAAGAATCATAGCAACACATCTTTTCCCTTTTTTGAATTAAGCGAAAAAGAGAAAATGTTTTAAAATCAGAACTCATTTCTATGTCCTACTCACTCTTATTCACTTTCCCATCCCCTGGTCTCTGAACCTCATCTGCCTAGACCACTAACTTTCCTAAATTCACAGTACATTCTTTATTCCTCCAGACTCATGTTCACCTCTGAAATGTCACCATTTTTCATTTGGACCTCAGTGTTATCTGTCAGATCCTTCCTGCTTAATCAGGCTCAGTCCCAACATATCCTAATCAGACCTGACTTGTTCCCTGCCTATGCCTAATATGGGACATATAATTGTCTATTAAGGGTCAGTCTCCTTGATTCTGCATCTCATACCAATAAATGTATGTGTATGCATGTATGTATGCATGCATATGTGTGAGCATTCATGTGCATGTAAATTTGTGTATTCCCCTATGCCTTTGAAACAAACACAAGAAAAGCTTGTCAGTCTATTCCCAATAAGTTGTCTCTATTTAGAGCTAACTCTTGAAAAAGATTTCCAGGACTCTTCTTCTGCATCCATTTTGGGAGTTACAGAATTTGGTAAAGAGGGGACTGAATAGAACAAGCTACAAAGGTGAAAGAACAAGTGAGAATGGGGAAGGGAAAGGAAAGAAGATCAAAGGAAAGTAGCCAAATGGAGGAAAGAAAGACATTGAAACATTCATTAAAGAAGGAATGAATAACTGTTTCAAAACCAAAATTTCATACTTACTCTATTTTACTACCAGCTGTCAAGTCCTATTGTTACACCTTAGTCATATTGCATAGGTATGCCCCCTTCTCTCCTCTGGCTCTGCAAACAACTTGTAGCAGACCTGTCTCATCTCTCAGGTAGGCCATTGCCATAGTCTTCTAATTGGTCTTCTTGTCTCAATTCTTTCCACACTGTAATCCATCCTCTAGGTGTCAAATTGATCTTCCTAAAGTACAGATCATTATTGTCATTGTTCAACTGTTTTCAGTTGTGTCAGTCTCTTTGTGACCTCACTTGTAGCTTTCTTGGCAAAGACCGAAGTGGTTTTTTATTTACTTCTACTGTTCATTTTATAGATCTGGAAACTGAGGCAAACAGGGTTAAGTGACTTGCCCAAGGTCACTCAGCTAGTAAGTATGTGAGGCCAGATTTGAACTCAGGATGATGTCTTCCTGGTTCTGGATCTGGGATTCTTATCCATTGTTCCATCTCACTGATCAAAAGTGCAGGTCATGTACTCCTTCAAATCTCTTCAAGAACTTTTAGAATAGTCAAGTGCCTAATTATCACTACAATCATGCTAGCATTTGTATAGTGCCTTAAAGTTCACAAAGCACTTTACATACTTTACTTCATCTGATTCTCACAACTCTGTGAGTTATGTGTCCTCGTTATCCTTATTTTACAAATGAGGAATCTCAGGCTGAGAGTGGTTGACTTGACCAGAGACACACAGCTGATGGAGTGGATAAAGAATGCTGGGTCTGAAATGAGGAAGACCTGAGTTCAAATCAGTATTCAGACACTTACTAGCTGTGTGGCTGTAGAAAATCACTTAAGCTTTCTTTGCCTTAGTTCCTCCAGCTATAAAGTGGGGATAATAGAACCACCTGCTTCACAGGATTTTTGTGAAACTAAGATGAACTAACATGTAAATGTAAAGTGCTCTGTGATCCTTAAGGGAGTTTACACATGCTAGCTTGCTTATCATTTCCATCAGCTCCAGTGCCTCCCTGTTGTCTCCAGGGACAGAGGTAAAATTCTCTGTTTGGCTTTTAATTCCCAAGAGAATGACCCAGGCTCCTTATACTTTCTTCCTTACATATTCTGCCATTCAGTGGAACTGGCCAGCTTGCTATTCCTCCCATAGAACACATGCAACAATCTCTAGAAATCTGAAGGGATTTCAGTGGAACTCCACCATGCTCGAAATGTTTTCCTTCTTCTCTGCCTCCTTGCCCTCCTTCAGATATCAGTTAAGTTCTGTCTTCTGCAAGAAGTTCTGCAGTCCTTAATCTTGAATCCTGTCTTCCCTATGAAACTAGTAGTAGTAGTAGTAGGCCTCCACCAGTCGTGGACGACCATGGATCAGCGCCTTGAAGAGCCACAGGCCACAGTGTGGCTGTGTAATCCAATATGGAAGCCACAGCTCCTGAGTAACTTATAACCAGTAACTGCCGCATCCTGTGTTGTATCAACCCCATGAGGAGTAGCTGGAGTGTCCTCTGCAGGGCACTGGCTTGGGCGGATCAATATGGAAAACAAGTTGTTGCCCATGCAGCAGGTTTTCCCTTTCTGAGACATTGGTGGATCCAAAGGAGAGGCAGAGCCAATACAGTTTGGCACCAGTGCTGCTCAGGAGTTGCCAGAGGGATGTGATGTCCAACATCCAACTGCCTAAGGGACTCTGACTCCTGATTTTTCCTCGGGGTTAACTCCCGAAGCCTTTCCCATATACGGGTATAGCCACAAGGCAGTGGAGGTTTAAAATCAGGGTTCCTTCCCCTAGGTGGGTTGCCTGCCAAGGCTAATGAGCCCCACCTGCCCGAAGGGACGGGTTTTAAGGCACCAGTGACTCACCTTCTCCCCTTCTCCTGTTAGTAGAAACAGTTCCACCAAGAGAAGGCCAGGAATTGGGCTTCGGTTGTCAGAGGCTATTTGAGATGCACCCTATTGGTGCATTTTATAGAGAGTGGGAATTTATCCCCACTCCCACTCTGGCATGACAAACCTTTGGAACCAAAGAAAATTCTGAAACTATCCCCAATTTATCTTGCCTTATCTTGTTTGCACATAACTGTTTACCTCTTGTCTCCCCGACTTAAACTGTGAGCTCTTTAAGAGCACGGACTGTCTTCTGCCTCTGTTTCTGTTCCCACCTGCCTTAGCACAGTGCCTGGCACATAGTGGCTACAAACACATGTCATCAACTCCCTGACTGGTAGGCCTAAACTTATCTAAACCAGTTGGCGTAACAGAATTCTCAGCCCATCTAGAATACGATAGTTTCTGGGTTTGTGTTTTATTTTGTTTCCAAATGTTTGAGCTGTGACTGAGTGAAGCTAAAATTGTTTTTGGAAAAGAAAAAATTCAAACAGATGGAATTTGTTATGTACATTCTTTCAAATTAATGAATTTGATCTCATTTTTTGGCCTACTGAATTAGTCAACTTTATAAGATAAGGATACAATGCCAGGCCAGGAGTCAGGAAGATACATCTTCCTGAGACACTAGCTGTGTGATCCTGGGCAAGTCACTTAACCCTTTTTGCCTCAGTTTCTACATCTTTAAAAATGAGCTGGAGAAGGAAATGACAAACCATTCTAGTATCTTTGACAAGGAAACCCCAAATGTGGTCATAGAGTCAGACATGACTGAACTATACTGAACAACATTATGATGTTACATTTCAATGTGAACATATAAATCTTCTTTTGAGAGGGGGCCAAGTATATTCACTCAAACCACTGGTTAGTGTTAAAGGTAATTATTTGAGTGTAAATGAAGGGAATTCCATCAATAACAAATGTTTTACTTATGTTGTGACCATCAACTGCATAGTACAATGACTGAAAAAGTAAACAAGTTATTAATATTTTGATTTAGAATATCAAAAGGCACCTTAGAGGTAGAAATTCCTTGAAGGCAAAAATTTGTATGTTTTTCTTTGAATTCTCCCTACTTATCCTTACACCTGGTAAGCCACTAATAAATACCTGTTAGGTTGGATTGAAGTGAATTTGAGCACCTTGCCCAAAGTTAGAAAGATGTAATTTCTACATTTTACTTGCTACCAGAGAGGTTAAGCTACTCTGACACCAAATAAATATCTATCTGGCAAGGAGAAAAAGAAAATGAAACAAAACTATGTACATTTGCAAAAACAAATATTGTTAACATGTATCTTTCCTTTTGCCCCAATATATTTTCTACCTACTTTTGTTTACCTATAGTTCAGACTGCCTTTTACTCACTATAGGGGTCCTTTCTCTCCATCTTCCTAGATCCTTCCTTCCTTCCTTCCTTCCTCGATGCCTCCCTCCCGCCCACCCTCCTTCTTTTTCTTCTGTTCTTCCTTCTTTCATTTCCTAAATAACAGATTGATTTCTATTTCTTTAAACATTTTCTGTGTGCACACCACTCTATGATTTTCTGAGAAATTTGTAACCAAGAACCTACGTAATCATTTCATCCCATTATATAAGAACTACATAATGAAAGCTATTTAAAATTTCTATGCTTTTACCTCAAGAAAGATATTCTCTTTCATGCATGATGATTTCTACAAAGAAGACAAAAACAATTTTTGTTCTGCATAACTGTTCATGGCTCTTAATGGACATATGATAAAAGAATAGTAAAGATACTGGAGTTAAAAGCACACAACTCTGAGCACACTGGCCTGATTGCTAGTGAACATTTCCCCTTGTATTCCTCACTGCAGTATCACAGAGGAGTTAGATGTTCTGTAGTGTATATGTCAAAATAGGGCGTCATGTTCACATTTCTTGAAAAATGCAATTTCTATATTCCACAGACTAGAAACAAGATGCCCTGTTTTTCAGAGGGAGAATTCACCTCTGGTACAGGTCAGTCTGTACAGGTATTAAAATGAGGTTCCATATTCCAAAGTGACAGGCTAGACTAACCATGGAGATATTTAAGGTCAAGACCACATCGCTCTAAGTTTGTGACCATTTACCTCTCATTTTCCCTGATTCTGATTTTTCTTTCGGTGAATTTATGTTTGAAATTTCTTTCCTGCAGTCACCCTCAGCTTCCAGTTTTAAATAATTGCAAATTTCATATATAGCTAACTGGAATTACTAGCCATTTATACAGGAAAGCAACCTGATGACCTCTGTAATAGAGTTTCCACAGCAAATCTATAATGTGAGCCATATTTGAGGTGGGTGATGCTTAATCTCTGACTAATAAACTTTTCAATTATTTGGCAGCATCCATTGTCACAGAATAATTAATATACCAATAACAAATGATTACTAGACATCTCATATTTAAATGTATTTCACTGTTACAAAATACTTTTATATACACTTATCTCATGGAAGCATCACAGTACTCTTGTTATATTAATTAATCATGTGCTATTATCCCCATTTTATAAATGAGTAAAGTGAGTCTTAAAAGAGATTAAGTAACTGAAACTGGAACCTCTATTTCTCAACTCCTGGCTCTTTCCTGGTACCATACTGCCTTCAATCTTAGGAGAAAAACATTGAATCATGATTTTTAAGCTAGGAGAGACTTCATGGTGGCAGCTAGGTGAGTGGATAAAACACCAGTCCTGGATTCAGGAGGACCTGAGTTCAAATCCAGCCTCAGACACTTGACACTTACTAACTGTGTGACCCTGGGCAAATCACTTAACCCTCATTGCCCCACAAAAAAAAATAATAAAATAAAATAAAAAATAGGAGAGACTTCAAAGTTCATCTAGTTCAATGTCCTCATTTACAGATAAGTAAATGGAGGTTTTTTCTGTTTAATCTGAAAAAGTAACATTTACTTTAAGTCTCATTGTAATACAATGAGTTTAAAGTCAATCTACTCTGAAGTTTTTAATCTTCAAATCACAAGTGTTTTGTCAGAGAGTGGCAGACTTTGTTTACAATTTCTATGTGTGTATTTAAGAATCACAACCACAAAAAGAAATTCTTTTAAAGTGCTCAATAATTCATATTTCTTGCTAACTCAATCTGGGTTTCCCCTCAGTTATTTAAAATGCTTAAGGTTATTTTTTGGGTTTGTTTTTTGTTTTTTGTTTTGTTCCTTAGCAGAATTTATTTTTTTAGTGGAAAGTCTCTAGGGTTGGTATTAACATATAAAAGTGTTTTGAGTAATGTACTTTTCTCAATGACCTTTGGAATTTCAGTGGTTATCTGCATTTTATAGAACCTAAGTCGCATAAAGGGGAAATGACTTACCCTGGTCAATACTATTTTTCTATTACTTTGTAGCCACAGTTTCCTGGCACATATTAGTGGTTAATAAATGCCTTCAACTGATTAGTCATTGAACAACCTTGAAAGCTATGATTGTGAAGCTGTTCTTTGTTTTGTGCCACTACTTTATGATCCTAAAACATTCAGGGAACAGACACTTATTTCTAAAGGAGATAGACACTTCCATATGCCCTAACTCTATTGAAATTCACCCACCCCCACTCGGCCCTATACTCTTGATGCTATTTAGAAGTGTAAAGCTTTATCTAAATAAAGAGAAAGAAGCCATCTGTCATGAGCTCTGTGTCCAGCACTATGTCTTACACAAAGTGCAGTGTAACTAATCTTATGTTTTCTCCTTTCTCCTTATCAGATACTTCAGGAATCAACCTCACCATCCCCAGTTCCCTTATTGATCACTGATCATTAATCAAAAGAGGGCTAAGTGATCTTGTCCAGTGTCACACAGCTAGTAAGTGTCAAGTGTCTGAGGTTGAATTTGAACTCAGATCTTCCTGAATCTAGGGGCATTGCTCTATCTACTATGCTACCACCACCCTAGCTGTCTCCGAGGCTTTTTCTTTGTTTGTTTTGTTATGTTTTGTTTTTTATCATATAGAGATTTAGAAGATCATGAAAATAAAATGAGTTTTTTTGATTACCTGAAAATAAAAGTTGTACACAAACAGAGCTAATGTATCCAAAATTAGAAGGAAAGCAGGAACTAGGAAATATTTTTATAACAAGTTATTCTGATAATGGCCTCATTTCTCAAATACATAGAGTACTGAGACTAATTTATAAAATATAAAGTGATTTCTCATTGATAGTCAAAGAATATGAAACAGGCAGTTTTCAGAAGAAGCAATCAAACCTATCAATAGTCACAAGAAAAAAAATGCTGATTAGTAAAAGTGCAGATTAAAACAACTCTGAGATATAACCTCATAACTATACAATTGGCTATATGCCATAAAAGAAATATGACAAATGCTAGAAAAAGATATGAAAAGTAAAGGACACTAATGTACTGTGATGGAGTCATGATCTGGTCCAATAATTCTGGAGTAATAATTTAGAACTATATCCAAAGGACTATAAACTGTGCATATCATTTGACCTAACAACACCACTACTAGATCTTTTAACCAAAGAGATTAAAAATAAAGAAAAGGACTTAAATGTACACAAATAATTTACCAGCAGATCTTTTTTTTTTTTTGTGGTGGCAAATAATAGAAATGAAAGAATTCCATCAACTCAGGAATGGCCTAAACAAGTTGTGGTATATAATTGTTATAGAATAGTATTTGTGCTATAAGAAATGATGAGAAAGGATGGTTTCATGAATATCCTGGGAAGACTAATATGAACTGATGCAAAGTGAAGTGATTAGAACCAGAAGAACATTGTGTACTCTAACATCAATATCGTTAACTATGATCAACTATGAAACTTTGATCCTCTAATATACACAATGATCCTCATGACAATTTGAAAGGACCCCATTATGAAAAGTGATATGGCAGCTCCAGAGAAAGTTTATATTGAACCCTTATTTTTTGCTATTTCTTTATTTTTCTAGGTGGGGTGGGGGTGGGGTGGGGTTGTGTGTTTTCTTTTGTAACATGGCAAATATAGAAATTCATTTTGCATGACCTTCACATATATAATTGATATATTGCTTTCCAGCTCAAAGAGGGGAGATGGGACATGTAGGAGGGAGAGAGATCTGGCGCTCAAATTTAAAAAATAAATAATATATTGGGGATTTTTTAAAAAGGAATTTGGAATATTAACAAGATAAATTAAAATATAATAGCTAAAATAGCAATTGTACAACCTATATCACAGATTTATGTGGTGACAATAAGCTATTATTTGTGATATTGTATAAAATTAAAAATATGCATTGTTATTATATCTATGTATATGAATCTGTATTTTTTCCTTTTAATGCTATATTAAAGAATATAATGACATGTTTTCCATCTGATATGCTTTTCTTGGTGTTGTAAATGGTTTTTTTCACCATTTATTCCTATTTTTACAGAAATATCATGTAAGAAAATTGTCATCTTCTCTAAACTAAAGAAGGTGACTTTCATCCAGTTGGAGCATTGAATACACATAGATACACAACATATCTGTCTGTCTGTCTATCTATCTATCTATCCATCTATTTTTCTATCATTCTAAACCCAATTTTCAAAACTATTATAAAAACAAAATTAAGAAATTGTTGCTTAACCATTTCAAATATTTGTAAGCTACTTTCAAGGATAGAGATTATAAAATTAAACATGAATCATAATATGTGATAGTTGGAAGGGGTCTTAGAAATGACATACCTTGGCTCTCCAGGTCACTGATTATTACTCTATCAACTTTATACCTTTTAACCAGCTTAATTTAATTTTGAGGGTACAAGTTAAAAAGCTGCGTCTTAGGGGGGCAGCTAGGTGGCGCAGTGGATTAAAGCACCGCCCTGGATTCTAGTAGTACCTGAGTTCAAATCTGGCCCTCAGACACTTGACTCTTAATCTAGCTGTGTGACCTGGGCAAGTCACTTAACCCCCTATTGCCCCGCAAAAAAAAAAAAAAAAAAAAAAAAAAAGCTGTGTCCTTACAGAGAGACATGAGATCTCACCTGAAGACCCATGTGGCACAATGATGGACAAAGAAAGCCTGGATTCAATTCCTTTCTGTGTTACTTACTACCTATGTGATGCCAGGAAAGCCATTTAACACCTCTCTGAGCCTTAGTTGGCTTTACCTATAAAATAACAGTCTTGTACTAGATCACATCTAAGGTCTCCTTCATTTCTAAACCTTAGGATTCTTATGATTTTTGTAAGATTCCCCTGCCCAGAAGAATATGTTGAGTAATAGAAAACAAGTTATCGGAAAATTGTGACTCTTCAAATCCTGGCAAAGTGAATGCTTGCATGCATGAATGAATGAATGGAAATGCTCATGTGCAAAGTGTCATTCAAAATGGTAAAGATACAAAAGAGTAAAAGAGACACTGCTCTCAAGGAGTTTATATTATGATAGGGGGGGAAAAACCACACAGATAGAAATAATTCAGCTGCTCTGTAGCAATGAAGTGATAGGATCAGTTGGTGCTTTAGGAAAATAACCTTGACAACGAATGAAGAATAGATTGAAGATGCTTGGGACAGGCAAGACCCACCACCAGGTTATTTACAACAATCCAGATTTTGAGGCACTGCATGTCTGCAGTAGAGTGGTAGCAGTGTCTGAGGAGAGAAGGGGGCTGTATTTAAGAGATGTTGCAAAGGTGAAATCAATAGGACCTTTTGACCACAGATTGGATATGGGGAATGAGAAATAGGAGAAATCCTTAATTCCTTATTACAAAGGACTTGCAAATTCATCTCTGCAAATCTTTTTTACCCTTCCGTCAATGGATACTGTGTACAACTATGATCAACATGAGTGCTCTCAAAGAACTTTGGAATTTCTGATCTAGTACAATCCTTTATACTTAAAAATGAGGACCCTGAGACTTAGAGATATAGAAGGTCTGGAGAAAAGTGAGGTTATACCAGAAATTGGCAAGCAAACTTAGTTCACAGCCCAGGTGTCATGAATTCTAGATCAGTTTTCTTTTCATAACACTAACACTGCCTTTCATCCTAGAGATGCATTGGCTTAGATAATTTGAAAAATAATGCCTTTAGTGGGCAAGAATTGTTACAAATATGAACAAGTGGGAATAGGAAATTTAAATCATATAGAGTGGTACAGTGTTTTTAAATTAGCCTAAGGAAATGGCCAGCATCCCAGATGCCCAAGAAAGATAGATTGTTAATTTGACACTGTCACAACTGCTTAGCAAAATAAAATGTCAAGATATTGCCAGATATCAGATTAAACAGTTTTTTCTATCCTTTGTTGAAAATTCAAACATAGTATGCAAACTATGTTCTTTTACCTAGAAGCAATGAAGAGGAAATAGGATTGTAAGATTATGGATTTTGAACTGGAAGGTACCTTAGAGATCTTCATTTTACACATGAGGAAAGTGAGGCTCAAAGAGGCCAAGTGACTTGCCCAGTGTTATACGGGTTGTAAATGGCAGAGGAGAAATTTCAACTCAGATTTGCTGAGTTGAGTATATTTCTATTTCTGTTAGACTATATTCTCTTCTGACCTGAGATTGTTATTGTATGTAATTGTAATTTCATTGGGGATTGGGTTAATCACCTCCTTATATTTCTTGTGAATTTTATTTTCTGGATCTGTAACATAAGAGGTTGGTACAATGCTTAATGAAAGCTTAGGTTATTTTCAGCTATATACCTGTATTCCAACTTTACCTACAATTTATTTTTATTCATGTAATTACTTCAAATGACCCACATTCTGCATAGTTCATTTGTTTCAGTCTTGTAAAGGAAGGGCTTTGACTTCATTAACCTATGCCTCAGATGATTACCTGGACATCTCAGGAGAGAGCACTTAAGGTGATTACTCTTATTTAGAAACTTAGTCTTCAAGGCCACCTATAAGTCTTAGCACTGATTCTAGCTTAGAACTAGGTCTCAATGGCTGTAGTCAGGTCCTTTGTTTACATAAAAAAAGTCTGACAGCAAGCTTCTCTCCCTGTTTAGTGGGGGAACAGAAGGTGGGGAAGGAGTTCCCATTGGACATGGAGAAACAAATACTTAAAAGAGGCTGCTTCGCCAGGCAATAATAGCATTAGGAGCAATGTTTCTCTTGCACAAATATGTTAGAGTACAAATTATCAGATCACTTTCTTTTCTTCTCTTTTGTATAGTTGTGAACTGCCAGGATAAGACAATATTAACATAAAGCTACACGGATTGGCTTTTAGTACAATTAAATTTTTTTTAAATGTTAATTAACTGGGTTTTGTGCCTATGGATAAAATGGTTTACTGATTCTTTAAATTGGCTTTTGACAGAATGTCTGATCCTATAAACAATTGCTAAAAGAAAGGCAAATTTGCATACATATATACACACATATCTATTATTTGAAAGATCATGGAAAATTGAAGGTTGTATATATATACACACACACATATATATGTAAGTATATATCTATATACACATATATTTTGAATAAATTAACCTCTCAATGATTAAAAAAAAGAAATATAACAATAAGATTAAAAGCAAAGACTAGAGCAAATAACAGAGACCATTGGATCTGAATGTGAAAGTGGTGCTTTAATGGAAGGACTAATAAGGAAGGAACAAACCTGAAAGATCGTGGAATAAATATCCCAAAAGTCTCCCTACAGGTGAATCATTTGGAAGGGCATGAAGTGATGTAAAATAGGAGAGTGTATAAAAGGGAAGAGAACATTAAAAAAGTATATTTGATGTACCTTAATTAAGTCTATGACAAATAATGAAATGAGGGAATTCCTATGGTCTTTTAGGAAGAAAAGTAAATGGAGGGATTAAAACTGGAGAAAAATAGAGTAAATCTCAATTCTTGGTGGGAGTAGATTCCACTGAATAATACCAGAGAGAGATTCTATAATGGAAGTTGGGGATCTTACAATGGGTATATTCCTTAACAATTTGGTTGTTAGAGAAATAACTATCTCTGAAAGAAAATCAGTACTCTGGGGGAGCAGGTTGAAGGTAAGGAATTAACATTCAGAGGTATGGAGGGAATGGACTTAGAAGATTTCATGGCAAGTGGGGGAAATAATCATGGGGCAGTCAAGACTAGTAATGAAAAACACAAACAAGAGCACAAGAAAATTTGTATCATAAAGTAATATTTCTGTATTCTCAAACCAAAGAAATTGATATTTCTAAGTCAGACACAATAGGAAAAATGGGGAGACAGGGCAAAATAAACAAGGTAATACATATAGAAACTGTTTAGAAGAGGGAATACAAAATATGTATCCTAGAAGCTTGAATTCCATGTGAATTACAGATTAAAGAAAGAATAAAATGTTATAGAAACAAATAATAAAATTAATAAAGATGAGAGTATCGAGAAAGGGAAAGGAATTAATGAAGAGAAAAATAAAATGAAATTTTTTTTAGAAAAAAGTAAACATTTTTTCAAGTACATAAAATAAAAAGAGAAAGGAAATTTATACCTTACTTAATGGCATGGGAATAAAAGGGAAGAATAACATAATTAGATGTCAAAAGAATGAGTTAAATAAAACTCCAAAATTAAATTAAAAATTAAAATTAAATTAAAAATTAAAGGAAGAAAGGCAGAATGTGGGAGAGAGGGAATTGTGGTTGAGAGCAAGTCAGTGGGAATAAGGTTTCCTTAAGGTTGGTTAAGCAAAAAAAAAAAGAAAAGAAAAAAGCATTTTTTATTGATCTTGGAAGAGGATCATTTTTAATATAATTTAATGTTTAACTTTTAAACTAATTAAAAATAACTATTAGAGATGTATATAGGGAAATGTAATTCTAACTCATAACTTTAAATGTGAATAGATTAAATAATCCAATAAAATAAAAGGGAATGAGAAATCAGATAAGAAAAAAGTCAACATTCTGTTTCATACAAGGAAACACATGAAAGAAGAAAAAGCATTCACAACTAATACTAAAGGGTCAAAAAAATTTACTTTGTAGAAAGTGAACATAAAATCCCAGGAGCTGAATTCATTTGTCAGATAAGTCAAAAATGAAAATCTACAATATAAAAATAAACAAGCAAATTCTATTATATTAAAAGAAATCACAAGCAAAGCAATATTTATTGTAATCAATTTTAAATTTGCATACTCCAGTTATCTTAACAGCTAAATTCAAAGAAGAAAAATTAACCAAATTAAAAAATGATGTAGATGCTAAAATAATAATAACTGGAGTCTTTACTTTTACTCTCTTGGATTAGGACAAGGCCAACAGAATACAAAAGGGAGGGGGTAAAATTAAACAAACTAATGAAGGAACTAGAGCTAAAAAGAAAAAAAAATATATCTCCTCAATGGGATTGCTAAAGACTATAAGTAATTCTCAGCACCACATGGAATTTTACAAAAATTGAATTAGGCTGCAGAGATATTGGAAACATGTTAAAAAGGGCAGAAAGGGTTAAAACATTCCTTACAGACCTCAACACAACAAATATAATAATCATTTCAGGGAACAATAACTACAATACAGAAACCCAAATTCAATTCCATCATTAATGAAATCCTAAATTATGAGTAGGTAAAAAAAAAACATAGAGACAATTAAAAAGAATGTGAAATAGAATAATTTAAAAAATATTTTTATTTAAAAATTTGTGTTCCAAATTCTATCCTTCTTTCTCTCCTCCCCACCCTTTCACCAAGACTTTGAGCAATCAGATATGTTATACATGTGCAATTATGTAAAACATTTCCATATTAGTCATTTTGTTTAAGAAGATTCAAATAAAAGAAAAAAATTAAAGAAAATGAAAAATAGCATTCTTCAATATGTATTTTAACAAAAGCAGTTCTTTCTCTGGAAATGGATAGTATAATTCATCATTAATCCTTTAGGATTGTTTTGGATCATTATTGCTGAGAATAGCTAAGTCACTCATAGTTTTTTATTGAAAATTTGCTGTCACTGTGTACAATGTTCTCCTGGTTCTGTTCACTTTACTATACAATTCATGTAAGTTTTCCAGGTTTTTCTGATATTATTATGCTTAACATTTCTTATAGCATGATAATATTCCATTTCAATCATATACCACAGCTTGTTTGGCCATTCCCCTATTGTTGGGCATCCTTTTGATTTTCAATTCTTAGCCAATATAAAAAGAGCTGCTATAAATATTTTTATACAAATAAGTCCTTTCTCCCTTTTTGGGGATGCCTTTGCATTATAAGTTTAGCAGAGGTATTACTGGATTGAAAAGTATGCACAATTTTGTATCCCCTTGAGCATAGTTCCAAATCGCTCTCCAGAACATTTGGATAAATTCACACAACTCCGACAACAGTGAATTACTGTCCCAATTTTCCCATGTCCCCTCAAATATTCAACATTTTCTTTTTTGTCACATTAGCCATTCTGATAGGTGTAAAGAATGAATTTTTAAATGTCAAGGGTTTTTGGATGAACCTAATCGGTCCTCAAAAGAAAAAAAAGTATGTATCACTAAAAACATGCATTAGCAAAATAGAAAAGATGAACGTTAATAAACTGAATGTTTTTTTAAAGAAAACAAATTAATAAACAATCCCCTCCAAAAGATAAAAAGATGATATTTACAATTAAAGGATAAATCAATAATCTGGAAACCAAAAAGTCTATAAAAATCATACATGAAATTCAATGCTGGTTCTTTGAAAACACTAACAAAATAAATAAATTTGAAGCAAAACACTGATAAAAAATTTTTTGCAGCAAAATATTTATAGTAGTACTTTTTGTGATAAGAATTGGAAACAGAGTAGATGCTTGTCAATTAGAAAATGTCTAAATAAATTTTAGTAAATGAAAATGCTAGAATAATACTATGCTCCAAGAATAGATGAATGTGATAAATACAGAGAACAATGCAAAGAATTACTTGAATTGATTCAGGGTGAATTAAGAAAATCCAAGAAAATTATATGCACAACTACAACTCTGTAAATAGAAAGAAAAATTACATGCACACAAACACATACACTAAAAAAATCAAAAGTGGACCATAGCCAAAAGAATAAGAATTAGGCATGATTAGAATGAGAAAATAAGACAAGATACCCCAAGTCAGGGTGTTGGGAGATCCAAAGGTATTGCACACCACACATGTTTTGAGACTTTTCCTTTAGGTTGAATAGTTGTGCTGATTTTCCCTATTCTTTTACCTTTTTTGTCTTTATAAATTGTATTTTTTATATTGGGTAGTTCTTGGGGAGTGCTAGGGATATAGATAATGGGAGATACTGTGATACAAAAAATTAAAAATCAATGAAATTTATTAATCTAAAAATAAAAGATGATTCTTTGGGGAAAAAACAAATAATAAAACTTTTACCAATCTGAAAAGAAAATCTACTCCATAAAATAAGTAAAATCACAAAAAAATATGGATAAATATTTAGAAACTTATGCACAGTTTCTTTTAGAAAAATCTGATAGGGGCAGCTAGGTGGCGCAGTGGATAGAGCACAACCCTGGATTCAGGAGGACCTGAGTTCAAATCTGGCCTCAGGACAACTAAACACTATTAGCTGTGTGACATGGGCAAGTCACTTTAAACCCTATTGCCCTCACTAAAAAAGAAAAAGAACATAAATAAAAATCTGAGAACAGAAATTGAGAAATGCATTGAAAACTAACTAATGCTGAAACAATATGACCCAAATAGAAAATCTTAAATAATATAATCTCATAAAAATTGGGCAATTTTTTGGAAAAGGAACTACATGGGGCAGCTAGGTGGCTCAGTGGATAAAGCACGGCCCCTGGATTCAGGAGGACCCTGAGTTCAAATTTGGCCTCAGACACTTGACACTAGTTGTGGGACCCTGGGAAGTCATTTTAACCCCAACTGCTTCAACATACAACAACAACAAAAAAAAACCAATGGAAATACAACATTGAGAAAAAGTATGGTATTGACAGTGATAATCAATAGCCTTCAGCAAAATTCTAGGATATAAAATTAAACCCACAAAAAGCATTTTATGTATTTAAAAGTAATAATAGAAAGGGAGATTTTATTCTAAACATTACAAAATACATAAAATTATTTTTGTATCAATCAACTATTGCCTAATAAAATACGGCATATTTCAATTACAAATTTTCTTTAAGGAAATGAATGCATGCATGAAAAATCATTAAGCACTTATTATATGAAAAGCAACTTCTGTTAATTGCTATGGTTAAGTATAGTAAAAGTAAGATAATCTTTGGTTTTAAGGAACACAAATTCTAATGGTCAAGAGGACACATGGTCTTTAGGGCAAATCAGAGTAATATCTTTTTCTTTTTTTTTTTTTTTTGTGGGGCAATGGGGGGGTAAGTGACTTGCCCAGGGTCACACAGCTAGTAAGTGTCAAGTGACTGGCCAGATTCGAACTCAGGTACTCCTGAATCCAGGGCTGGTGCTCTATCCACTGCGCCACCCACCTGCCCCGCCCCCCCACCAATACCTTTTTTAATGTAACAATTTCTACCAATAAAATAATATCAGTTTCTGATATTTACTTTGTGAAACTGACATCCTGAAGTGGCAAGAACTTTCTTTTCTGGGTCTTTAGTGTCTTTTGTTCAAACTCCTGCAGGAATAGTTACCAGGCTTCATCTCTATATGGGTTTTTAAGGATGATAGTGGCTCTGGGCTATTTATTGGAGGCATTGCTATTCCCAATCGCTCCTGGGCACAGGGGTCTGGGCTATTTCTATCAAGGTCTCTGAGAAGAGATGAATTAAAGGCGTTGGTTTATTGTGCCTATACTATGTTGCCATGTCTCTCTCCCAGAAGGCACTGCTTTGCTAAGCTGGCTTTGTTTGCTCTATGGGGTGGGTTCATTGGTAATTTATATGAATGGCTAACATGCAGGACTTGCTTTTCAATGTGGTAGCTGTTAAGGACTAAGCAGAAAGTTAGACCAGTGAGGAAGGGGATGAACCAAAGGGACATAAATGGCTGGAAGAATATAAGGACTCATGGTTGAGCCCATGCCATAATAATAAAAAATGAAAATAGTAGAACAGTTAAATTACACCATTTTATCTCTAAATCAATCAAGATATTAAAGGAATACTTCATAAAATGATCATAGAATTAATTTGGAGAAAAATATATCAAGTTAATTAATGAAAAAAGGTAGAAGGGAGAATAGCATTTCTGAATCACAACTATAATGAATCAGTCATAAAAATCATTTGGAATTGGTTTAAAGAAATAGAGATCAATGGAACACACTAATGCAAAGGAAAATCAGAAGCAATGAAACTCAGTGATCAATAAGTCAGAAAATATAATCAGGGAAATATCTCTCTACCTAATTAAGAAACAAAAACAAGCTAGGAACACTTGGAAACAGTCACCGAAAAGGTTTAGCCAAACATCTTGCTCCCCATTTCACAATATATTCAAAATGGATAAGTACCTCTTTATTATGATCATACCATTTACAACAGTAAGAGAAACAGCCTTCAGTGGCTTTAAGAGATCAATTCTTAACAAAACAGGAGATAAAGGCAATTATAAAAGATGAAATTTCTTTATGTAAATAAAATTAATGCATCTAGGGTAAGAATAAAAGAAATCAAATTAAATATTACTATCAAATTTCTTAGAGAAGGGTTAGGTATCCAAGCTTTAAAATACAAACTAACTAAAATGGGTTAGGAGAGGGTCTAGGAAATGTGTTTATTATGAGGTCTACTAGGTGTCAGGCATTATAATCAACACTTTACAAATTTTTTTTGATCCTCACACAACAATTGGGAGAAAATACTAATACTACTACTAATAAATATTTATAATGTATCATCTATGTGCACTTAGCACAAAGCTTAATACATTTTAATCCCCATTTTAAATTGAGAAAACTGAAGCAGACAACAAAGTGACTTGTCCAGAAGCCTGACCAACTATTAGTATCTGAATCTAGATTTGAACTCAGATCATATGACGCTACGCCCAACATTCTGTCCACTGTACCACAGCCACCCTCATATGATTAACTCTGATGAATTGATAGATTGAATGCATATATGAAATATCTTATATATACATATATAGTAGATATAGTACACTATGTATATACATAATTATACTATCTACTATGTACTGTTCATATCATTTTACTACTCAAATATATGTGTATTTATATATGTACACACACATATACATGTGTGTGTGTTTTATGTCTTTAATCAAAATAAATCCGTGGTCAAGGATATAAATAAATATTTCTCAAAAAGAAAAACTATTAACAGTGAAAGAATGGAACGAATACTCCAAAACATTACTGATGAGGAAATGTAAATCAAAATAACTCCTGATATTTCACTTCAAACTCATCAGCTTGACAAGATGGCAAAAGATTAAAAGTAGTTGATATTGGAGGAGCTGCAGGACGATAAGCACACTAGTGCATTGTTAGTAGAGTTGTAAATCGCACACAAACATTTTTCAAAAGTAATCTTGTAATTTATACCAGAAATTTGACTAAAATTGCCTATAGCTTTTGACCCAGAATCCACTATAGGCTTAAACTCCAAGGTAGTGATTACATAAGAAGAGTTAATTAAAACTTATTAATAATAAGAATTTTCACCTGTGGCGTCTAGGAAGCTATAGCAGGAACAGTGGACATTTGGTAAAACTGTCTCAGCTGAGGGACTAAACCAATTTGAGGTTAACTAACAGGTCTCAAATCCATCAGTAAGTTAACAGGGATATCTACCCCCAAGTATGAGAAGACTCACCCTGAAGAATGGGTGGATGAAAAACATTTTGTTTGACCAAGAAGGCAGCTGAACCTTAGGCTTGAAACCTGATCAGAAATTGTGGATATCAAGGTGATCCACTGCATTCCAGGCCATCTCCAGTCATTTTAACATTTGTCTTGTCACTGGACTTTGATAATTCTGAAGAGAGGATGAAGCTGACGAGTTTGTGGCAACTCTGCCTCACTTAAATCCAATAACCACACAATTCAAAGACATTGCCTTATGATGTCATTCATTGGTCCTTTTTGAAAACAAAGGACAAAACAATAATAATGACAAGAAAGTAACTCCCCAATATATACCAAGATATTAGTAGCATGTACTTTTTGTGGTAGTAAAATAAAATGAATATCCATAAACTCGATAATGCCTAAACAAATTGTCATACAAGATGTGATGGAATATTACATTGCTGTTAAGAAATGACAAAGTAATGAATACAGAGGAACATAGAAAGATTTATTTAATCTGTTGGGAAGTAAAGTAAGCAGAGACAATAGATACAAAAGACTATGACAAAGTAAATGGAAAGAAAAATCTCAAAACAAATCTGAATATTGGCAAAATTAAAAAGAGCAAGCATGGCCTCAAGGAAGGACAAATGAGAAAACACCCCCTATCTCACTGCTTTGCAGAGAATAAGGTCCAAAGTTACGTTACATAGCACATATGTAAAGGATTAGAGAATGCATATTGGGAGAAATTCTACTGATATAAATATAAATACAATACTTTAGCCAAAAATAAAAATCTATCAAAGGAAAGTGATTTTGTTTTTAATAGCATTTTCCAATTACAAATAAAGATAATTTTAAGCATTCATTTTATATTATTTGTTTGTTGTTGTTGTTGTTGTTTATTTTCATTTTGTTTTGTTTTGTTTGGAGGTTGGGCAATGAGGGTTTAAGTGACTTGCCCAAGGTCACACAGCTAGTAAGTGTCAAGTGTCTGAGGCCGGATTTGAACTCAGGTACTCTGACTCTAGGCTGGTGCTTTATCCACTGTCCCACCTAGCTGCCCCTTAGCATTCAATTTTTTTAAATGAACACTAAATTATTCTCCTTCCTTTGCCCCCTCCCTAAAAGACTAAACATTTTGACATAAGGTATGATATGTGCAATCACATAAAATATATTTCCCATATTAGTCATGTTAAAAAGAAAAAGACAGAAAAAAGAGAAAGGAATAAAGAAAGTGAAAAGAGTTATGCCTTCAATCTGCTTTGAGACTCCATCAGTTTCTTACTCTGGATGTGGATAGTATTTTTTTTTAATCGCACACAAATCTGTTGGAGTTTTCTTGGATCAGTGTATTGCTGAAAGTAGCTGCCTTTTCACAGTTGAGCATTGTGTAATATTGCTGTTAATGTATACAATTTTCTCCTGCTTCTGCTCACTTCACTTAGATCAGTAACATATAAGACTTTCCAGGGTTTTCTGAAGCATCCTGCTTTCCATTTCTTATAGCACAACAGTATTCCCATGATATTCATGTCCACAACATGTTCAGCCATTCACAATTGATGGGTACCTCCTCTATTTACATTTTCCCACCACAAAAAGAAGAGCTATAAATGTTTTGTACCAAATAGTTCCTTTTCCTTTCTTAAAAAATCTCTTTGGGATATAAACCTACTAGTAGTATTGCTAGATCAAAGGATATGTAGTGTTTTATTGCCCTTTGGGGACAGTTCAAATTGCTTTCTAGAATAGTTGGATCAGTTCACAACTCCAACAGTAGTAGTGTCCCAATTTCCCATATCCTATCAATATTTATCATTTTCCTTTTCTGTCATATTAGCCAATATTAGGTGTAAGGTGGTACCTCAGTGTTGTTTTAATTTGCATTTTTCTAATCAATAGTGATTAAATGTGGGGCAGCCTGGTTGGCTGTATTTCAGGAGCACCTGAGTTTAAATCCGGCCTCAGACACTTGACACTTACTAATTGTATGACTCTGGGCAAGTCACTTAATGCCCATTTCACAGAAAAAAAAAAGAAAAATATAGTGATTAAGAGCATTTTTCCATATGGCTATGGACAGCTTTTGATTTCCTTCATATGAAAATTGTCTATATCTTTTGACCATTTATCAATTGGGAAATGACTTGTATTCTTACAAATTTGACTCAGTTCTCTACATATTTGAGAAATGATGCCTTTATCTGAGACACTTATAAAAATATTTTGCAGCTTTCTGCTTTAAAGGAAAGTAATTTTAAAAGAGTCACCATGGTGTAATTGAGAACATGTCATATTAGATTAACCTCATTTGGTTTTTTTGATAGCATAACTAAACTGAATAATAGGCTTGGAATATATGGAACAGTTATCTAAAGCTCCAAAAAGGGAAGTTAAGTTAATTTGATACGACCCGTCCTCAGTAGGACCATTGCCTCTTTATAAATCTTGTTCCTTAGATACATGTTTTCTGATCATTTCTTTAATGATTCATTCTAGAATTACCCTGGAGTCAAAGTCAAGCTCACCAGCCTATATATATATTTTTATTCTGTTCCCTTCCATTTAAAAAAAAAAATTGAACAAATTCTTCAATAGCGCTCCCTCTTTCAATGAGCTTTCAAATAAGGCTTATGTGACTTATCATCCATATTTACCAGCTCTTTTGATACCAATAGGAAAAGCAGAGTTTGGACCTAGTCATCTGAATTAAACAAGAGCAAATAGATATGTCCTACCTAGCTTCCTACTTATCTTGGGAATCAACTCTATCTAGACTTCATCCTTTTGTTTTTAAAGGGCAATGAACCATTTTTCTTGATGGAGAAAACAAAGAAAAATAATAATTGAACCCCTTTTCTGTCTCTCTTTTGCTTATTGTCATTGTATCATAACCCTCTAGTAAGTGTATGATACAACAAATTAGGTTTGGAAGAGGTAAAGGATATAAGTCTGTTCAGTAACTGAACAGGGGCAAGGGGAGGAGAGGTATTGTGATGTTTAAAATATGTGTTGTGGTCACATTAAATTATAAGCTTCAGCACCAGTCTTTGGGCATTAAACATTTATTAAAGCATACCAGTATTAACATGGAGTTCAGAAAGTTAAGAAAAGGCTTATCTCCAATAGAGTTCTATCCTGGTTGGGTTCTTCCTCAAGTCCTTCTCCACAAGCCTGCTTTAATCAGGAACTCTTTAGCAAACTGATTGTGGAAGCTTTTTATAGGTCTGGAACAGAGGTGGTCCTTACACACTGCTTCAAGCTGATTGGTTGGCATCCTCCAAATCCATTAAGGGCTTGCCAGGTGTGATTACAATCTTGTTAACTTTGAAGTAGGGCTAATCAGCAGTCAATCACTCTCACTTGATTCAATCAAGTTTATATTAATCTCCAGGTGGGTCTTTGAGTATCTGCTAAATCCCATTATTTCATCACAGTATTTATATATGAGCATATGTTGGTACGGTTTGAAAGAACACTAAATTTGAGGTCATTACTAAGCATACCAAAGAGAGCAGAGATTAAAACTCTGTATAGGAAGACTGGGATGCAAATTGTTAATATAGATAAACTGGAGCCTTGAAGATTCAGATTTATTTGTGTGTGTGTGTGGGGGGGCAATGAGGGTTAAATGACTTGCCCAGG
Organism: Dromiciops gliroides; assembly: GCF_019393635.1. Classification (NCBI taxonomy): domain Eukaryota; kingdom Metazoa; phylum Chordata; class Mammalia; order Microbiotheria; family Microbiotheriidae; genus Dromiciops; species Dromiciops gliroides. Next base: position 384,692,830 of record NC_057863.1, read on the forward strand.
GTCACACAACTAGTAAGTGTCAAATGTCTGAGGCCAGATTTGAACTCAGGTCCTCCTGAATTCAGGGCCAGTGCTTTATCCACTGCACCACCTAGCTGCCCCCAGATTTAATTTATTTTTAAGCAAAATTATTTTGAAGAAATAAGTGAGGTTTGCAACCCATTTTTCCTCAGAAAAACGATTAGGCAAATTAGAATTATTTTTATTTTTTAAATATTTTAGAGATACAAATTTGCGTCATGTCGCAAATGATAATTTTAAAGATCTTCCTCTAGATAGAAGAAATACTCGAACAGAAGTGATCACACATGCTTAGGCCCATCTCTTCTCATCAATTATAACATTAATAATTATTTTGGCCTCCAAGATCAAGGTTTCCTTAAATGTTAATTTCAGCAATTAACCAGATTAATATATGCCTCAGAAGTGCTACATAGTGGATAAAGAACTGGTTTTGGACCCTACAACACCTGAATTCAAATCCCACCTCTGATGCATATTATAGGTTATGTGATCCTAGACAAGTCACTTAACATCTCAAGGTTCATACAGTTCTCTAAGGCTATAAAGTAGCCTAAAGGTGGCTCATCTACACTGGTAGATGGAAATTCATCATTCTGTACTACCCATTATCAATGAAAGCAAAGATGCAGTACCTTGTCTGTATAGTGCTTTTTTTTTTTTTTTTAGTGAGGCAATTGGGGTTTAAGTGGACTTTGCCCAGGGTCACACAGCCAGTAAGTGTTAAGTGTTCTGAGGCCGGATCTGAACTCAGGTACTCTGACTCCAGGGCCAGTGCTCTATCCACTGCACCACCTAGCTGCCCCTATAGTGCTTTTAATTCAGATTCTCTTTATCTCACATGGCAGTGAATAGCCTCATCACCTCAAGGATTTTAGCAGAGGCAGGAGATTCATCTGCCATGGAACTTTTGTAAGAGGTAATGGGTAGGAAGGACTTGCATGAACTGATGATGAGTGAGATGAGGAGAACCGGAGAATGTTGTTACACAGTATCATCAACATTATGTGTTGATCAACTGTGATAGACTTGATTCTTCTCACCAATACAACAGTATAGGAAAGTTCAAAGGACTCATGATGGAAAAGCTTCTCCAATCCTGAAAAAAAAAGAATTTTGGAATATGGATGTGGATTGAAGCATACTATTTTTTTTTTTTGGTTTGGTGATGTTTTTCTTTTTTGAGGGTTTTCCTTTTTGCTCTGATTTTTCTCTTATAGCATGACTATGCAGAAAATTATGTTTAATGTTATTGTACATATATAACATATATCAGATTACCTGATGTCTTGGGGAAGGGAGGAGGGAGAAAAATTTGAAATTAGAAATCTTATAAAAACAAATAATAAAATACTTTTTTAATTAAAAAAGAGTTAATGGGAAGAAGGTTGACTAAATGACCTTCAAGTCCCCTTCCAAATCTTTCCGGACTTCCCATTTATAGGCAAAGCTATAAGACCCAACATATTGCAAGTGGGGTGGGGCATGAGGGCTCAGATGAATACATTGAACAATCACAGCTTGCTAGGAAGTAATAGATAAAATCCAGGTTGTACTAAGGAGGCAGAGCTTGTATTAGGTCAGTAAGCAATTTTGAAGACTTAAACAAAGGGGGCAATCATAATGAGTACTAGCATGTAGACAATGCATGATTTTTCTAGGGAGAGCTGAATACAAAGTAAGCAATGATTGGGATGGAGTGTGTGAGTAATGCCAGGAAATCACAAACTTGATTGACACAATCTGGCATGGTTAAACATGCCATTTTTGCTTGCAAAGTTATGTTGGCTATATCCCACCACTTATTAACCCTTTCTGAGGAGCAACACTTCAACTGAGGAATTCTAATATTGAATTCCTTAGATGAGGTCAGTATGAAAGAGAAAGCCTTGGCTCCTGGAGTATTTACACTTTCCTTAACAGATCAGAAAATGAGATATAAAACGGCAAAGTAAAAGGAATACTGTGAGAACAAGTGACTAAATTTAAGACTCATGGCTTAGGGGTAGGGAAGGGAGTTAGAGAATGAAGAATGAGTGTTAGGGATGAAATGATGTCTAGAAATTCAGTGTTTCACCTTGACTCAACTTCCACTCCTAGATGAATAAATTCTCCTTCCCCACAAGATCCCATGGAATTTTATGTTTATGGTAACTATTTGTTTCCACCTCAATTTCCCTTCTTGACCCAAGGTTTTAGGAGTATTGCAACTCCAGTGATTATTCATATCTTTTTGTTATTTTCCTTAGCCACACAACCTGACTTCTATAATAGTAATTGATCTCTGAGTGATTGCTTTTATTTTTCAAATAGTAACTTTGTAGCTCCAGTATAGTTGTGGTAATTTACTGGGTCAAGACACATCACTTTGATGAAAGTACAGTAGATTTACCTTACCTGAATTTTAAAGCACATCAGAAGGAGCCTTTATTTCATAGAGTTTAGCATACGTTAAGAAAATAATGTTCCAATTTTCTCATTCTCTTGTGTGTGAGCAATACAAAAGACTTAGTGTTAAATACTTCATTTAATCCTTTCCTACTAAGTGGGCTTCTAGAGATTGTCTTCTCTTCTAGGCCACACCCAACTGTAAAGTGTGTGTCATTCTGCTTCTAGGGTGTATCTACCATGACTGTTCCTAAGGCATTGTTCGAAAATGGATATGAGAGCATGAATGAAAACGTAAAAGAAGCACATAAAATAATGGTGAATTTCTTTTATGAAGCAGGATAATTTGGAAAAAAGTATCACACTATATACCACAATGGTAACATGGTTATAACCTCATGGATTCCAGTCATGGAATTTGATATTTTAGGTCAGATCACATTCCTGGAATTATCAGTTACCCTCTAAGGCAAGGTTTTCTTTTTCTTGTCATTTTCCTTTCTTTTTTTTTCTTTCTTTTCTTTTCTTTTCTTTTCTTTTCTTTTCTTTTTCTTTTTCTTTTCTTTTCTTTTCTTTTCTCTTTTCTTTTCTTTTCTTTTCTTTTCTCTTCTATTTTCTTTTCTTTTCTTTTTTTTTTATTCTTACTTGGAGTGGGGGCAATGAGGGTTAAGTGACTTGCCCAGGGTCACACAAATAGTAAGTGTCAATTGTCGGAGGCCGGATTTGAACTCAAGTCCTCCTGAATTCAGGGCCAGTGCTTTATCCACTGCCACCTCCAAGCTACCCCCAAAATATTAATTTATTTTTAAGTAAATTATTTTGAAGAAATAAGTTAGGTTTGCAACCCCACTTTTTCCTCAGAAAAATGATTAGGCAAATTAGAATTATTTTTATTTTTAAATATTTTTAGTGATACCTATGTCATGACACAAATGATGATTCTAAAAATCTTCCTCTAGATAGAAGAAATACTTGAGCAGGAAGATCACACATGCTTAGGCCCTCATCTCTTCTCATCAATTATAACATAATAATTATTTTTGGCCTCCAAGATCAAGGTTTCCTTAAATTGTTAATTTCAGCCATTATCTAGATTGATATATGCCTCAGAAGTGCTACATAGTGGATAAAGAACTGGTTTTGGACCCCTACAAGACCTGAATTCAAATGCCACCTCTGACACATATTATAGTTTTGCTTTGTTTTAATTTTATATGTGTCATGTACTCTTTTGACAGTCTGCTGAAGTCTATGGATACCTGCCCAGCATAAAGTTTTAAAGAATTGAAGAAAATGTTAAATTTCAGTCAAAGGTAAGTGAAAATGAAGATCTATTTTTTATTCCTATCTAAATTCATAGTCTCCCTGTAATCTGTACAGAGGGGACCCTTCATTCCCCAGGTTAAAAATACCTGGGGTTTTTCGGGGCAGCTAGATGGCGCAGTGGATAAACCACTGGCCCCTGGATTCAGGAGGACCTGAGTTCAAATCCAGCATCAGACATTTGACCACTTACCTGTGTGACCCTGGCAAGTCACTTAACCCTCATTGCCCCTGCAAAAAAAAACCAAACAAAAAAACTTGGCGTTTTTAGGGGATGGATTTTTAGAATGGATCGATTGTTGGAATTGCTAGAACAAGGAAGATCTGGGGTTCTAACCAGCTCTTTCATATTATTATCTGTTGTGGCAAGGAAGAAGTCACTTAATTACTCTAAGCCTTAGTTTCCTCATCTATGAAACAGAAATAATAAGAGAATCTACCTCAGCATGGTGTCATGAGATTCAAATAAGATAGTGTATGTAAAGTGGTTCTCAAGTACTACATAAAAATCAGTTAGTTGGTCAGAGAATAAAAATTTATGAAGTACCTCACTATTGACCAAGCACTGTGCTAAGCCCTAGAAATAAGAATAAAGAGGCAAAAGATAGGTCCCCACCCTCAAGGGCCTGATATTTTTCTGCATCTAATGCCAGCTGTTATTATTTCTTCTAATAGAAGTTCTATTATTCTAACCTCAGTGTATGAATGATTTCTTGGGTTTTAGTCCCAATATGGTTAGATGCCTGATCATCTGAGGATAGAAAAAGAAAGCCAGAGTACCTTTCTTCTGCATATAATGTTTAAAAAAAATTACTCATTTCTTTGTCTTAGTTTCCTTTGTCATAACAGTGGGTAATGCTGTGCTTCTCTCCTTCATTCAGCACCAGCATGACACAAAACTGTCCTCTCCTCAGATATTTGCTGATGAGTCTTCTGAAACAGGGGCAGAGAATCATCATTGCTGCTGATGGTAGAGAATAATTGGCTATTTTCACATCAGTGGAGAAAACAACCACAGTCCCTATGACAAATGCATGAAATCAAGTCATTTAGCTACTTTCCCCCTCCTATAATACCATAATGACTTGTCTGTAACAGATTGTCCTTGTATTTCTAGTTAATGCCTTCTTGCAATGCTTTCTAAAGGCTAACAAACTAGTAAGAATATATGAGGCAATGAGTCTCCAGTAAGAATCATTACATATTTTTCTTTGATAATTATTTTAATATGAAAATTGAAGATGTTGTTTTGAGGTGGTCCATGACCTTCAGGAAAACTTTCTGTATCACCTTTGTTATAACAATAGATTATATATGTTGTAGAACTCTTACCATCTGCTACCACAAGCTAGAGGAATACAAAAGTAACAGATTATTAGTAACAGCTGACATGATAAAGTGTTTTTAAAATCATTTAGATTTAGAGTGAGAAGGAACCTTAGGGACTGTCTAGATCATGGCTTAATCCTTTTCCACTCGAGATCCCTTTTCAACCAAGAGCTTTTTACCCGATTCCTTAGGCATGTGAGGTGCAAAGTGTGCATGGTTTGTGTTCAGAACCAAGGCAGCAGCGACAACCCCACATTCAGTTACATGACTCTATTCTATTTGGGGTCATAATTCACAGTATAAAAGCTCTGGTCTAGATGATTCTCGCCATGGGTAGAGTTGAGGAAATTGAGACTCCAAAGTTACTGCTTGCCTCTGGTCTCACAGATGGTAACTATGACAATCAGGGATTTAAACATAGTATACAAGTATAGTATTACATTTAATTCCACCTGGGATGGTTACTATTGTTCCCTTTTATGAATTAGGAAATCGAAGCTCAGATAGAATAAATGACTTATCCAGGGTCATATAGGTAGTGAATTTTCGACCTGAAATTTTAAGCCAAGACTCATTATGTCACTAGGCCCTGTACTCTTTCTACAGTATGACAATGGTTTCTAGTAGCTCAGTGATTCTAAGAATTAAGAAAGTCAGACAGTTGTATGAGTCATACATTTACCAATGAAAAGAAGAGTAGAGCAGGAAAGGAGACAAAGCGAGAACTAAAAATTCATGTTTATATAATTACAATTAAAAAACAACTTGCATGTGTATAGGAGTTTGTGGTTTACTCAGTACTTTATTTACAATAACCCTTCAAGATAGATAGATATTATCCCATTTTACAGATGATGAAAAGGGGTCAGAAGGGTAGTTCTTTGACCAGGATCACACGGTTCTTAGTGGTGAGAGTAGGCCAAATACAATGAGAGGAGTCAAGCGACATTCATAGAATTGCCAAAATTTAACAAGTCATAGTTTGGGAGAGGTAGCTAGGTGTCAGAATTAATGGGGGTTGGACATGGCATAAGAAAAAGCTGAGTTCAAATTTTGGCTCAGACACTTAATAGCTGAATAACCTTGTAAAATAGTCATTTAATTTCTCTCAGACTCAGTTTGTTTATGTGTAAAATAGAAACAATAATACCTACTACCTCACAAGTTTGTTGTGAGGATCAAATGAAATACCATATGTAAAGCCCTCTACAAACCTTAAAGTACTGTATAAATGCTGACTATTAAATGAGGCACGTTGACAAAGTAGATAGATTTTTAACCCTAGAGTCAGGGAAATGTACGATTAAGTCCTATTTCTGACTTTTAGTAGCTATGTAATCATGGACAAGTCTTTAAGCTTTGGTATTGTCATCAGTGAAATGGGAATGGAAATATCTACCACACTTAATCTCACAGGACTCTTAGGGCACTAAAGGCATCTTGTAATTGGCATCCACACTCAATATAGAAGAGGTAGTTTAGGGACAGCTATACTAAAAGAGAACTTTTCAGGTTTTAGTCAGATGGTACAGAGGTGATTGGAAAACCATGTTCTCTGTTGGGTTAGTGTTAACTAAACTAGAAATGACAAATAAACTGTAGCAATCCATTCACAATGTGGATTTTTTGAAAACAAAGAAGCCCAAGTGACTCACATGTGCAGTGATCCTATACTGAGAAGGAAGGCCACAATTTTTGTTTGTTTATTTGTTTGGTTTTTTGGTGAGGCAATTGGGGTTAAGTGACTTGCCCAGGGTCACACAGCTAGTAAGTGTCACTTAGCTGTCCCAGGCCACAAATTTAAAGGAGAAAATGAGCTAAAAAAATGTAGAATGATCAAGAAACAGAAAATTAAATCAAGACAGATAACGGATTTACTAGATGGTCATCTAAAAGCCAAGAGAGTAATCCATGATATTTGACACCTACTCCTATGCCTGAGGATAATGTTTTAGTTTGTTGACTGTGATTCAATACAGCAAGACGTGCTGATCTTATACTATGTGCAAGGCAATGAGTGTTCTGCTAATTCAAGTTGATTTGACTTGTATTACCAGAAGTTAGATTTACCATTATTCTACAGTCACCAAATGGAACTGAAATTCCAACAAACCATGATGCAAATTTGGGCAATGGTCTTTAGAGGGATCATGTGACAGAGTGTACATATATCAATATAAAAGTGTCTGCTTGATGTAGCCACATATGTATCTTAAAATAACAGTTATAAGTCTAAATGGGACTTAAAGACAATGGAGTCATAAGACTTGAGTTCCACTTAGTTTTAAAATGCTCTGAAATTAAGTAAGAATGACCTTTAGCAACTGACTCAACATATTTCTTTTGTACTATTTCCAGTAACAAATGTGTATGTATACATATATGTACACACAAACACACATTTTGTTTGGTTGGTTGTTGTCCTTCATTCTTGAAGAGGACCAAAATGACATCACTATGTTAGAGTCAAGTTATAATATGTCCAATTATGGATGATCAGATGAATATGATCGAGGAATGATCTGTTACAGGTTGGGCACAAATAGACCATATGAACATTTGAGGAGGAGCTATCTATAAATTTGCACATCTCATGTTTCTTTTGAGCTATTGAAGTTCTGACTTGCTGATACAGTTCAGCATCTTTGATGTGGGTGAGACATTATGAACAATCCTTTGCTAGCATCTCCCATGTCCCACACTCAATTACAAAGGTCTTCAGAGAGACTTTGAAAATATCATTGTGGGTCAGGTAGGTAGAGCAGTGGATAAAGCACTGGCCCTGTATTCAGGAGGACCTGAGTTCAAATCCAGTATCAGACCCTTGACACTTACTAGCTGTGTGACCCTGGACAAGTCACTCAACCCCAATTGCCCTGCAAAAAAAAAAAAAGAAAGAAAAAGAAAAAGAAAAAAATCATTGTATTGCTTCTTCTAACCACCACACGAGCATCATCCTTGCCAGAATTCTCCATAAATAGTATTTTACGCAAGTGTACTTTTGTCATTTGAACAACATGGCCACCCCATCAGAGTTTCCCTCTGTATGGTACAGTTTGAATACTTACTTGGCAGTTTAGCTCAAGAAAGGACCTCATTTTCCAGTACCTTATCCTACCAAGTGATATTCAGAATCTTTCTAAGACAGTTCAAATGGGAATAATTTAATTTCTTGGCATGGCATTGGTATACTGTCCAGGTTTCACAGGCATACAACCATGAGATCAGCATAATGGCTCTGTAGACCTTCAGTTTGGTAGGCAGTCTAGTACCACTTCTCTCCCACACTTTTCTTTCTAATTTTCCCAAACACTGACCTAGCTCTGGCAATGCATTCATCAACCTCATTATCAATGTATACATTCCTATAAAGTATACTGAGCGAACTTATCAACAGTAGTCAAAACTCCTCCATTTACTGTAATTGATGGTTCATGTATGGATGGTGCTGGCTGGTGGAGAACCCGTTTTCTTGGTGTTTGTTGTTAGGTCAAAATTAGTACAAGCAGCAGAGAATCAATCCAGACTTTGTTGCATCTCCATTTTAGAAGCTGAATTGGATGCACAAACATCTGCAAACAAAAAAAGCATACACCATTTCTCTCTACTTTAGTCTTGGCTTATTGTTTTTAATAGTTAAATAATTTACCATTGCTTTGCCAGCTCACCTTGATGCTGTGTTTGTCCTCGTTGAAGGTATCTGAAAACAGTGCTGAAAGTATCATGTTAAAAAACATGGGAGCAAGTACACACTACTCCATTGGTGATGGCAAAGCACAAGAGCAGTGTCCATTTTCCAGAACCAAGGCAAGTATGCTGTCATGAAAATGACATACACTACTGAAGAACTTCTCCTGGCCACCAAATTTGACATAATTTCCCATAAACCCTCATGACTGACAGTATCTGACAGGCCTTGCTCAGATTGATGAACATTGTGTACAGACCACTGTTCTGATCTTGGCATTTCTTCTGGAGTTACCAGGCAGAAAACAGTATATTGATCATTCTTCAACCCTTTCTGAAATCACACTGGCTCTCAGGTAGATGACCATCTTTCAGGTGAAGAATCTTTTAAAGAGGACTCTGGCAAATATCTTGCCAGCTATGACTAAGAGAAAGACCCTCACCCTTTAATTGTCACAGGACAATGTATTTCCTTTACCTTTATAGAGATGGACATTGAAGGCATCCTTGAACTTCTGGGGTATAACCTCCATTTGCCAAATAACCTGGAGAATTTCAGTCAAATTTTCTATGAGCAATGGACTCCCCCTACCTTGTAAAGATCAACTGGAATAGAATTAGCAACAGGTGCTTTGGCAAAGGAAAGGAGCCTAATGGCATTCAAAACCTCTTCTTCAGTTGGTAATTTGTCTAAAAAGGGATTGACTTCAACCTGAGGTAATCAATGGACTCAATACTGATTGATGAGAAGCTGTTGAGAATACTGTGGAAATGTTTAGCCCATCTTTTCAGGATCAGGTCTTTTTCACTAATCAATATGGCTCCATCGGTACTGAGTATCTGAGATGAACCACATATCTTTGGCCCATAAATAGCCTTTGGGGCATCACATAAGCATTTTAGATTGTTACTTTTAGCATAAAATTGAATTTCATCTGCCTTCTTACTGAGCCAAAAATACTGCATGTCTCTAAATTTCCCTTAGGTAAACTATCCTGCTGGTAAATCCTGTGAAGTTCTCATTTTTCATTTAGCTGTTTGTGAATTTCTCCATCATTTTCATCAATCCAGTCTTGATGTTTGCAAGTCTTCTGAGTCAGATGAGTAATGCAGTGCTGTGCTGTACACCAACTCTCTAAAAGCTTCACACTCCTTTTCTGCTCCACTATTGCTAACCATATGTTCATCCAGTTTTCACTCCAAGTTAATGAACTTTTCCTACTCTTGGAGAAGTGTTCTACTCTCTTTCCATCAAGTCTTCTGGTAATCATTTTGCCTTGGGGATGCTGCTTTTGTTGAATCTGAATTTTTACCTTGGAGAGCATATCTATGCTGAACCACACATTCTTTCATCATTCACATTGTATCTGTTTCTTCTCCTTATAATGATATAGTTTATTAAATGCCAATGTTTGGTACTAGGGTATATACATGAAAGGTTTTTTTGTTTGTTTGTTTGTTTTGCATTTATATAAGAAAAAGAGAGTGTTGGTGATAATAAGGCCATGAGATGCACAGGTCTTCAGGAATAAGTGACCATTGCTATTTCTGACTCCATTCCTCCCAAGGACTCCCTGCCATATCTGGTTGCTGCGCCTATTCTAGCATTAAAGTTTCACAGCTTGCCCTATTTTGGCACACTGATGATAATGGGCTTTAGGTATTCATTAATTTTTTCTTCAATCTCATGAGGGCTCGTCATGTTGGGAGCATAGGCACTGATGATGTTGGTGTGGCACTTTCCTGCAAGTAGCAATCAAATTATCATGAGCCTCTTATTCATGCCTTTAGGTAGGCATACAAGCTTGTTCACTGAATTAATTTTTTTTTTGCAACAAACATTAATTTTATTTTCCATTTACATGTAAGGGTAGTTTTCAACATTCATTTTCATAAGATTTAGAGTTCCAAATTTTTCTCCCTCCCTCCCTTTCCTCCCCCCTCCACAAGTTCGCAATCAGGTTATATATGTACAATCCATAAGTGTTCTTTTTATCAGTTCTTTCTATAGGGGTGCATAGTAAGCTTCCTCATTAGTTCCTTGGGATTGTCTTGGATCATTGCACTGCTGAGAGTAGTTAAGTCATTCACAATTGCTCATTGAACAGTACTGCTGTCACTACGCATAATGTCTTCTCAGTTCTGTGCTCACTTCACTATACATAGATGTTCATTAGTCTTTCAAGGTTTTTTGGGGATCATCCTGTTTGTCATTTCCTGTAGCACAAGCCCATTCCACTACAATCATATAACACAGCTTTTTCCATCATTCCTCAATTGATGGACATTCCCTTGATTCTCAATTCCTAGCCTCCACCAAGAGTTGCTATAAATATTTTTTGTACAATTTCCCCCCCTTTTCTCTTTTCATGATTACTATTGTTAACTTTTCCCCTTCCATCCTATTCCCTTCTCCATGATATTTATTCTATTATCTATCTTCTTTCATCCTATCACTCTTCAAAAGGGATTTGCTTCTGTCTGTCCCCTCCCCCACTCTGCCCTTCCTTCTTTTGACCCTCTCTCTTTATCCCCTTCCCCTCCTATTTTCCTGCAGGGTTAGAGAGATTACTCCACCCAATTGAGTGTGTACATTATTCCTTCCTTGAGCCAATTCTAATGAGATTGAGGTCTTTGAGCCAATTTTGGTGAGTGTTAGGCTCATTTACTGCCCAGATTAAATAGATTACTCTACCCAGTTGGATGTGTCTGTTAGTTCCTCCTTGAGGCAGCTCTGATGAGTTTAAGGTCTTTGAACCTATTCTGATGAGTGTAGAATTCATTTACTGCCCTGCTCCTCTCCCATCTCTTCCCCCAATCCATAAGCCTTTTCCTGTTACTTTCATGTAGGATTTCACTTCTGCCCTTCCCCCTCCCCCAGTGAATTCCCTTCACCCATCAATTTAACCCTAAAGATGTTATCATCTAGCTAAGTGACACAGTGGACAAATCATCACCCCTGGACCCAGGGGGATCCCAGCCAAAACTCATCCTCAGACACAAGACAATTGCCCACTGTATGACCCCAGGTATGTCCCCCAGCTCCAATTTTTTTTTTTTTATGGTTCTCTAGGGTCTTGTATTTGAAAGTCAAATTTGTCATTCAGTTCAGGTCTTTTCATCACAAATATCTGAAAGTCTTCTTTTTCATTAAAGTCCCATTTTTTTCGCTGAAAGATAATGCTGAGTTTTGCTGGGTAGGTGATTCTTGGTTGTAATCCCAATTCCTTTGCCCTTTGGAATATCATATTCCATGCCTTCTGGTCCTTTAATGTAGAAGCTGCTAGATCTTGTGCTATCCTGACTGGGGTTCCACAGTACTTGAATTCTTTCTTTTTGGCAGCTTGCAATATTTTCTCCTTGACCTGAGAGCTCTGAAATTCGGCTATAATATTCGTAGGAGTTTTTTTGGGGGGATCTCTTTCTGGAGGTGATCGATGGATTCTTTCACTTTCTATTTTAGCTTCTTCTTCTAGAATTTCAGGGCAATTTTCCTTGAGAATATCTTGGAAGATGGTGTCTAAGATCTTTCCTTGATCATGGTTTTCAGGTAGTCCAATAATGTTCAAATCATCTCTCCTGGACCTATTTTTCAGGTCGGCAGTTTTCCCCAGAAGATATTTCACATTGCCCTCTATTTTTTTATTCATTTGGATTTGCTTTATTGTGTCTTGGTTTCTCATAAAGTCACTGGTTTCCATTTGTTCAATCCTAATTCTTAGGCAATTATTTTCATCAGAGAGCTTTTGTACCTCCTTTTCCATTTGACTTTTCAAGCTGTTGACTTTTTTCTCATGTCTTTCCTTCATCACCCTCATTTCTCTTTCCATTTTTTCCTCTATCTCTCTAATTTTATCTTCAAAGTCCTTTTTGATCACCTCTGGCCTGAAACCAATTCGTATTTTTCTTGGAAGCTTTAGATATAGGGGCCCTGATGCTGACATCTTCCTCTGAAGGTGCCCCTTGGTCTTTCTTGTTACTGAAGAAACTTTCTATGGTCCTCACCCTTCTCTGTTGGATCATCTTGGCTTTCTTTTACTAGACTTTTAGCTCCTTAAAGTGGGGCACTGTTTCCAGGCTGCAGTATCCCAAGCTTAAGAAGTCCCAGGTGGTATGATTTAAGGAGAATCAGGTTCTTCCCTTGCCCAGCCTGTTTCCTGGTCCTAGATGACCCTATACCAACTTGCTAATCAAACAGCTTTGTGTGTTCTGGTTGTTATATCCGATGAGCCTGCATCCCTCCCCCACCTGGGCCACTTCTACTCGAGCCTACCTCCTGATTCTCAGTAGGGGTGTAAGCACCAGCATAGACCCCTGTAGTATCTCCCCTGTCCAGGTCTCAGCCCACTCACCAGACTGTGAGCTTAGTTCCAGACAACACTGGTGCTTCAGCTGATTCAGAGGCTCTGGAGGTCTCCTTCTTTGGTGAGGACTTCCTGAGACTGGATCTGTGTCAGGGTGACTGTGGGGTTGGGTCTGACTCCTGTATCAGCACAGCAGCTCCCACCTTCTGACCTTCCAAGCTGTTCATCATTAGAAGATGATTTCAGCACATTCTTCTGTGAGTTTTGGTGCTCCAGGCATTTTCCTATGGCATTATTTGGATGTTTTTTGGAGCGATCGTGTCATGAGTTCGGGAGCTCACTGCCTTTCCTCTGCCATCTTGGCTCTGCCCCGGAAGTCTCCTCCATAACAGCTTTCACGGAAAATAAAACCCCTGAATTAATTTTAATTGCAAAACCTATGCCAGCTTCATGGTGTTCTTCTTCAGTGCAGTCCCATCAAAAAACATGTATCCAGCTCCAACTTCAGTAAGCTGGCCTTCTTTTGCCAGCCTTGTTTTACCTAGGGCTTTGATTTAGATGTGATACATGATGAGTTATCTTACAACAAGAGCTCTTCATCTTTCAGGTCTACTAATTTTATATTATCCATCAGTGTGTGCCCATGCCAATGGTAAGTGGAATCATCATTGCATAAGTTTTTGTACATTTTATTTTGTATGTTTTGACCATAGTAAAAAGATCAGGGTGAGGTAAAGCAGACAATTTTAAGGCACCTTTTCTGGCCTCTTCCTCACACCAGGAAGTCAACAGTGTAATCCTTAGGCTGTTTAGAGACTCACTGGGCTGCTGAATCCCACTGTTGCTTCCATTGACAAGATGATCCTATGTCCTGGACCACCTATATGCAAAGTTGTGGCTACAGTTCCCAGTATGTTAGCACCTGCTCCTTCATCACTTGTCTATTGCCACAGGACTTTGAGATGGGTAAAAATTGTAAAAGAGTATGGGTGATATCTTTTGAATTGTACATGAATTGGATTTAAGTGACACCAAGTTGCACAAAATCGTAAGCTTCACTCTCTCTTTCACAGTCATCGTGGTCCAGTGGCAGGACAATCAAAACAACTGGTGATGGCTTGGGAGGCAGTGAATGACCTGGGTGTCTTCAATGTCTAACCAAGTTCTCCATAGCACATGCTTCAGCCACCTTCATAGCCCCTGGAACAACTTGTCCTCATCTGCCTATTCCAAAAGGGGAAGACTTCACATGCTTGGGGTAGATGCGCCCTAACTCACAAAAGAATTTGAGACCCCTTGGTGACCCTCAAACTTGTTTATCCCATCTGCCAAAAGGGTTTACTGGGTAGTGACTACTTCACATGCTACAGCTTCTTGGAGTCACAGGTAGGAGTTAAGTTGATCAGGTAGCTACTACCAAAGGTGGAAAGCATCCCTGAAAAAGGTTCAGTAGACCATGTATCAGAGGTACTAGTCTTCCCTGAACATACCCTACAACCCACATATATGTGTGTATACTACATATATACATATATATATATATATATATATATATATATATATATATACGTATATATGCATATAGCCAATTACTCAAAATTATTCTTTTTACTACTACTGATAGAATTGGATAGCTAGACAGATAGTATATTATATATATATATATTATCTATATCTATATATCCATATACCTATATCTATATATACATATGTATATGTATGTGTGTATGTATATACTTGACCTGTGATTTTGTAAGTGTAAAGAGCTCACAGAGAGGAAATTCCTCTGCCAATGCAGATCAACACCTTCCTTGCAGGCTACCATACTTTCTTTTTTGTTTTGTTTGGTTTTGTGGGGCAATGAGGGTTAAGTGACTTGCCAAGGGTCACACAGCTAGTAAGTGTCAAGTATCTGAGGCCGGATTTGAACTCAGGTACTCCTGAATCCAGGGCCGGTGCTTTAACCACTGCGCCATCTAGCTGCCCCCTACCATACTTTCTTAGAGTGTTGCCTTTGATAACATTGAAGTTAAATAATTTTCTTAGAGTCTCAGAGCCATTAAGTATCAAAAGTTAAGCTTGGACTCAGATCTTCCTAACTCTGAGGTCAGCTCACTATCCACTATGACAACCTGCCTTTTATTACTTTCATTTAAAATCGAATAAGAATGGCTCAGTTCAAACCTGAGTTCAAATCCAGCCTCAGACACTTGACACTAACTTGCTGTGTGACCCTGAGCAAGTCACTTAACCCTCATTATCCCGCAAAAAAAAACCAAAAAATGGCTCAGGATACTATAGCATTTTCCAATTAACCAAGTACCTTTCTCATGGTGACCCAAATGTAAGCATTTGTATCTCTACTTTATAGAAAAGAAAACTGAGATAGCAAAAGTGATTTGCTTTTAGTTACCTGGATAAAAAGTGGATCATATAGAAGTTTAATTACTCCTAGTGTTCCTTTTATTAATCCATGCTACATTTTTTATAAATTAAAAAAAAAGGAAAATAATGGAGTCTAAGCAACTTGTTCTATATAAACTAGGAGAAATGGCACTAGTGGCTGCAGAGTAGCATGTACCTCTACCTCGTCATGCCTGCAGGTAATATTGGCCTTCCTATGTACATACTTATACAAGTCAGAAGAAGAAAATTTGGGGATTATCCTTCTACCAACATATGATGATCCACTATCAACTAGAACATTACACATGATTTACTTGTTTCCTGTGTTGGAAGTTCTGATTTTAGAAGTTAGAGAATGATTCATTCATTTTACTCATCACCCCATACTTAGTAGCAAATGAGCTCTAAATGGATTATTTTTTGATGGTATTAAAACACCACTAAAAAAAAAGTGACAGCATATCTAATATATAAACTAAGTGTCAAAATGGTATTTATTGAAAAAATATAGACTTTCTCCCAAGACAATGGAAAAGGGTCCTAGAATATGACTGCCTCTGATTTTGCTCATGATCGCAGTTGAGTCTTTGTGTTTCCATATCAGGGTTATGTTCCCATATATTTAGACGCTAGGTATTGATAAATCTTAGGAGTTTTGCTAATATAGTGAAAACTCATTTCTGATGTAGTTGAGCAGCAATGTATTACTTTTCATTTGACCTTGTATTTTTGTTTTTGTTTTGTTCTGTTTGGGGGGAGGGGCACTGATTGGCCAAGGCCCAGATGGCTTACCTCATAGAAGGGTTGTTTTTTGTTTGTCTGTGCGTGCGCACTCGTGCAAGGGGTGATGGGGGTTAAGTGACTTGCCCAGGGTCACACAGTTAGTAAGTCTGAGGCCAGATTTGAACTCAGATCCTCCTGAATCCAGGGCCAGTGCTTTATCCACTGTGCCACCTAGCTGCCCCCCATAGAAGGTATTTCTGAACTTAATGATTGGTATTTTGGGTACATGTGGCATACATTCAGGCTCATCAGCAGCCTTAAACACAATTGGCTATTAATTGATGGAAGGCATGCCCTCAGCAGTTTTTCATAACTAGTCTTAAGATTACCTTTAAGAAGCTAATCATATTTTAGTTGGACAAAAAAAGCCTGAAAAGTAAGTCTTCTCACAAAAGTTCCAGAGGGGAATAAGCCATGTATTGAACTTTTAGCAGTCAAGCTTAGAGGTTACAAGCAGTTAAAGCAAATTTAAAAGAAAAACTGCCTTCTCAACATATAAGCAAAAAGGTTTATACCCAACAGTGGGCTGGTAAATGTATAACTACTTACTCTCCAGTTTAAGAAAAATGTATGCAGGACAAGATTTTAATATAAATCTTCTTTGTTAACATTTCTAAATCACTTCCTTAATATTTATTCTACTTCAGAAAAGAATCTCCCAAAATGGGACATTCAGGTTATAATATGTGATAAATACATGCATATACACATGAATGGTTTGATACACACAAGGACTTGATCCACAGGTTAGCATTACTTCTTCACGCTGAAATACATATACTAAGGCATCTGAAATGAATTATAAAATAAATTGCTGTATTCCACCAGGATATTAACTACCAAAGGGGTACCAAACACTAGGGCAAAATATATACCTGATAGGGCTATTATGACAGGAAAATGAAAGAAAAGAGAAAAAACATTTTTAAAATGTTAAAAAACTATATAAATACAATATAGTGAGTATGTAGAAAGAAAAACAGACACATAAGATCAGAAATTTAGGAATGGCAGTTGAAGAAAGTGAGACCCTAATATTTTTAGAGATTTGCCAAGGGTCCCACGGATAGTCAATTGCAGAACTTGATGGGCTCTTAGAGATGATCTAGTGTAACCCATCAATTAACTTATTCTTTTTTTTTTTTCAGGGCAATGAGGATTAAGTGACTTGCCCAGGGTCACACAGCTAGTAAGTGTCAAGTGTCTGAGGCCGGATTTGAACTCAGGTCCTCCTGAATTTAGGGCCGTGCTTTATCCACTGCGACATATAGCTGCCCCCATCAATTAACTTATGAAGAAACTGAGTCCCCTAGCAATAATAACTTTTATCTAAGGTAAGCCAGTAGCAGAAATAGAACTGGTGTTAGCGTTTGCAGTCACTCAGGCCAAGGTTCTTTGCAGTGTACCACACTGCCTTCACATATAAATGGACACAATCTAGAATTCTAAAGCTTTAAAGATGGTGCCAGAAATCAGTTGCTCCTATCTGGAGTTTGTGCATTTTAGAGCTCAAGCTTAAGCCAGTCTGTTATTCTGGCCACTGCTACTTTGAGTAGTAAAACAAACTAAAACAAAACAAAAAAAACAAACACAAAACGTTTTCTCCTCGGAAAAGCTGGTAGGTACTTTTACAGTGTCAAACCACTTTTCCTCAGCTCTTTGGCGATTTGCCTGGGAAGATTGTATTTGTCTTTCTTTTAAATTTTTTTTGTCTTTCTTTTTTCCTCCCAGCACCTTGGTGAACATTACTGCTGCTTTGGGAGCTTTCATTAGTGAGGTTTGAGATGGATATCCATTGTTTAAAAAGTAAGCACTGTCTTTTCATATCTGCATCAAATTGAAATGCTATCATTATATGAAGGGCAGCTTAGCAAGGAAGAGGAGTCCCAGTCATTAGCCAGCTCTTCCACCACTAAAGAGCCCCAGCTCCCAGAGAGACAGCAATGTTCGGCATACATAAAAAGGCCAGGATTGTTTCTTGAACTGTGGAAAGCAGTTAGACAAAAAAGGCAAAGCAAATCAATTTTGCTCTGACACGCTTTCTGAAATTTTCAGTTCTGCCAATATGACAGGGGACAAAACTGGTACAGGAAAAATAAAGTGGGCTGACTCCCTCTTTCTCAGTCTTTCATTTCCATACATCACATATTTTATTAGCAACATGTGAGGTCACTAAATCAGATGCTTTGATCAAAAACTTGAGAGTGTACATTTAAGAAGCTAAAGAATCATTTCAGCAATAGCTCTTGCACCTTGAAAAGGATTCATGCACTTTATCCCACCTAACTACTAGGATCAGGGATGGTGGCAAGATAATTATATATCTATATCTATATATTAATAAAGGTACTACCATAGTGATAAACATCAGTGTATGTCTGTGAACAAAGATCAACCAAGTGACACTGCAGGAAGAGAAAAGTGGTATGATTGCTGCTACTTTTCTGTTGCTTCAATTACCACCTTCCCAAATTCACCAATCTAATCTAATCTGATCTTATCTATATTCATATAATCAAATAAGTAAAAACAAAAAGATTGTCCAAAGCACTGTAATCTAATATAATACAATCCTCATTTATTAAGAACCTACTTCTATAGGACAGATAATAGCAAGAAAAAGCATGGTGTGATGAAGAGACAGCTGATCTTAGAGTCAAGGTCAGAGTTCAAGGCCCATCTCAGATATTCAGAGGCTGTGTGTCTCTGGGGAAACAATTTAAGCTCTCTCTTCACAGGACATCTTCAAAGACTACAAATCCTAGCATATGCATTGATAGAGCATGTTTCATCACCTGGAGTTCCCCATGCCATAATCAGCAGAATGATTGTCTTCCTTGAGTTTCAAGTGGAAGTTAGGTGGGACAGTACATAGATTACCATGATTGGCATCAAGAAGACCTAATCTAGCTCTTTGACTCTATGCCAATCATGTACCTCTGCTTTCTTCAGTTTCCTCAAATGTAAAATGGGGATAATAATAGTACCTACCTCATAGGGTTACTGTGAGGATCAAATGAAATATTTGTAAAGAACTTAGTATGGTGCCAGTCCCACAGCAATTACTGTCTAGATGCTCATTCCCTTATTCCTGTTGCTTCCAGTACTCAATATATTATTAAACCAGGTTCTCAGCACTCTTCCTTTCATTGCTCCATAGCTTCAGAGCAGTAAAGAAATAAAAGGAAAAACCTATTTGGTCATGTTTAATTGTTCTCCCACTTTTAAGGTCAATCAGTGAGATTGCATGGAAGGTACAAATTGCTAACCCAATGGTTTATAGAAAAGGGACAGCAATGCTAAGAAGAAAAGGGAGGAATATCTAGAACAGAGACAATTTAACAGCAAAAGACTAGGCCTAAAAATAGTTTTGTTTATTTTTCCTAAATGATAAAGGTATGACATAGCCAATAAGTTATAAACTTGATGAATTACAATGTGATTATTTACCTTTGTATAATATTCTACTAAATTGTATTTCATTAAGTACACTCCCAATTGAGGTTGGTCGTCAATTTCCTTTCTTTGTGGTTGTCCCACCGTTATGTGCTATACTAGAAAATCAATATATATAACATTGTTTCTATGAGAAAATGATTTCCAAGTTTCAAATAAACTAATTTACAAATGGACTTTGGAACTCAATATATTCGTAAATTAGGACTAGTTTTTACCAAACTTTAGAAAAAACCAGAGTCCAGACCTGGGATGGACATATCAAATTGGTCTTAGCAGCTTTATATGGCTTAACTCTTTTAATAAAAAAACCCCAGTAGATTATTTTAAGTCCAAAAATGAATGTTATTGGGAATTTAAGTCCCTTATCCAAATCTGGATACTGTAATGCTTCTTCTGCTTAATCTTTGTGTATCTCCTTATTTGCGATTTTGGAAGTATTATGAATATT
Source organism: Dromiciops gliroides (assembly GCF_019393635.1). Classification (NCBI taxonomy): domain Eukaryota; kingdom Metazoa; phylum Chordata; class Mammalia; order Microbiotheria; family Microbiotheriidae; genus Dromiciops; species Dromiciops gliroides. The sequence continues at coordinate 384,712,978 of NC_057863.1, forward strand.
AATTTGCAATTCTAATCCCTCATTTATATTTCCTAACATGTTACCAAATAAATGCTTCATTGCATAAAATCAATCAATACCTATTTATTAAAAACCCACTATGTTCCAAGCACTATGCTGAGACATGAGGATATGACAAAAATTAATTGATCTCTGCCATCCAAGAATTTTCTTTTCTTTTTTTGGGGGGGGGAGGAGGCAATTGGGGTTAAGTGACTTGCCTAGGGTCACACAGCTATTCTTAAATGTCTGAGGCCGGATTTTAACTCTGGTCCTCTTGACTCCAGGGCTGGTGCTCTATCCACTGTGCTACATAGCTGCCCCTAAGAACTTACTTTCAAAGGAAGGCAGAACATATGCACATGTTGTTGTTTGTCCTTCATTCGTGAAGTTGACCATGACATCAGAAGGTGATGTCATACTTTCAGTGAATTGGATTTAAGTGAGGGAGGGCTGTGGAAAGTCACCAGCTTCACTCTCTACTCCAGAGTCATACAGCAGGACAACTGGAGGGCTCCAGGATGTTTGAATTAATCAGGGTTAAGTGACTTTCCCAGAGTCACACAGTTACTAAGTGTCTGAGATTGAATTTGAACTCAGGATATGCATATGACTATATACAAAATATTGATTAGGGAATAAATATGTAATTTCATTGCTATAGGGAACCTCTCCATGAGTAAACTCCCTATACCAATAAAAGTTGGCCACATCTCAACAATTTAGAGTCTCAGAAATTTGCCTAGAGAACTGGGAGGTGACATGATAAATATGCAATGCATATAAGATGTTGGACGGGAAACTGGGTCTTGCTGGCATTAATGGAAGATTATGTCTTCATATCACATTGAATCTCTCTATGTAATATCCATAAAATAAATGTAAAGTAATTATTTGGGGGGTGGACAGGTAGTGATGCACACTATCAACTGGGAGCAACAGAAATGACCACCTCTGGAAGACAGCCTTTGAACTAAACTTTATAGAGGAAAAAAAAATGTATTAAAAGAATTATTTCAGAGTTACCCTGGTTTTCATTTCCTCCTATACAGAGTCAGTATGGCACAGTATAGTAAAGCAAATGCTTTACTATAGATGCACTCATTTCCAGTCCTAACATTTATGATATTTATTATATTAAACATGTCACTTACCTTTATGGGCTTAATATCCTCACCTGTATAATAAGGTGGTTGAAAACAGTAGCCTTTGAGTTACCTTCTAGTTCTAAACCTGTGGTCCTAAGTGTGAATAAACCAACATTTTCCCTTCTACCATAATCTGTTTACATTGAAAAGAAAAAAAACAAGCTTCATTTGATAGCTATAATGAAACCTAATGACTGTGCCCATGTAGTGTAATAAATTAGAGAAAGGTAGACTAGATTAGCCAAAATATAAGCAGCTGATGAATCAGCTATTGTGTTCCTGGTAGATCATAATGCTATTTTTAGTTTGTGATTAAAAATAAGGAACACAGGGGTATTTCCAGCTTTTTGAATGTGTCACTTAATTCAAACATTGGCTTAATACTCAGGACATAATAGGATAGGTATAGGGACTGGGCCACTGATTTCATTGGTTCAGGGAACTTTTGGATGAAGAAATTCCCTCCCCCAATGACAGTTAGTGTATTCTCAGCTACACAAACATGCACATAATGTATATACATATATAGATATACATATATACACACATATATACATACACACACAGAATTGCTTAGAGAACCAAGAGGTTAAGGGATGCAGAATCAGATAGCCAGTATGTGTTAGAGGTGGAAATTGAACCCAGATCTTTCTGAATCAAAGCCATCTCTTTATCCAGTGTCTTCCTGCCTCTCTCAGGTACCTAAATATATAATTAGTTAATTGGATCAAATGTTTTCTTAAGTCCAGTATTTTTAAAGAAACACACTTTGTTACTTCCCTGTGTCCCAGCAGTCAAGGATGCAGCATATGGAAATGGAGCAAAGATATTATACCCAACAATATTGTCTGTTTGGGAGAAAATGATAAATTATGATGTGATTAGTTGTCTTTGTATTATTTTCTACTAAATTGTATTTCATCAAGCATACTCCCATTTCAGGTTGTTTGTCATTTTTCTTCCTTCCTTTCTTTCTTTCTTTCTTTCTTTCTTCCTTCCTTCCTTTCTTTCTTTCTTTCTTTCTTTCTTTCTTTCTTTCTTTCTTTCTTTCTTTCTTTCTTTCTTTCTTTCTTTCTCTCTTTGGTACTTAAGGAACAGGTGTTACTTTTGGTCCTGTTGAAATTACACCCATTTGACAACCATAAAATGGTAACTTCCACTGAAAGGCAAAGATTTAGAAATCCATATCATGAATATAATGAATGTCATCTATCTTATCCAGATGACTGCTGGGTCCGAAAAAAAAAAATCTTGCCAGTGCTTTGGGGAAAAAAAAGATGGCTTCTTACTTGATGATAAATGAGAACCCTCAGGGAAAAAAAAGTCTATCCCTAATCTTGGAGCATCAGCCACTTCTCTATTGACCTATATATACCTTTTATGTCTATGGTGTTTCTTTGGATAAATATTTCATACTATGAATGAATGAATGAATGAATGATTAAGCAACTCACACTTTAATGGGAAGACAATATGTATGGGAGGTGTTAAGAGCAAGTCTCTGCGGTCCTTGGGGTGCAATGGTAAAACAGATTGTGATGTATCTGCTCCAATGACATTTCCATCGATAAAAATCACATCTACTTTTGATTTTAAGATATTTGATAGTGCTAAGGCTTCTGGAGGTGAAAGCTTACTTTTCTGGGTTTTTAGTGTCAGTGGTTGTTTTGGCTAGGTAGGTGGAGATGTTAGAGTAGGGCAAAAGCAGTTGCCAGGAGATATATCCCTGAGTATTGTTTCCCAGGAAAACAGCTACAGGGGCTAATTTGGAGTCAGGGCTGTAGGCACAATACTAAAAGATGACAGATGATAGAGAGAGATAGATGATAGATAGATAGATAGATAGATAGATAGATAGATAGATAGATAGATAGATAGATAGATAGATAGATGGATAGATAGATGCTATTTACAATATTCTTCTTGAATATTTTATAGAAACCTAAAGTCGATATCAATTGTTCAGTAGTAGAAAAGGGGTTTCTTTTGGAGTTCCCCTCCAGTCTCAACAAAAGGTGGAAATGTTAGTACAGTATGATAAGAATCTTCATAATTTATGCTGAAACCTTTAAGTTCCTCAGTACAGGACCATTCTGAGAAAATGGAGGAAAATTCTTAAGGCAAAGTGCAAACTCAAGGGGTCAAAAGTAACAGCACTATGAAGAGTGAGGTAGGCTAACAGTTGAGCAAATTAGAGACTCATAAAAGTACCAAAAGCACGAGGCATTTATCAGGACCAAAGGATTATTGTCTGCATCAGTCAATACAATCTAAGGGAGAAGGCACAATTTAGAGTCTAAGGGTAGAATGCCAAAGTAAATCAAAGGAATAGGATTTAATCCCATGTAATGTTTGCATGATTTATGTAAGTTTGCTTAGGTACCTTTAAGATGTAGTACAAAAGGCTATTTTTGTTGTATCCAGTTCTTTCAGAATAAAGGTCAGTTATCATCAGTGCAGTGGCAGAAGAGAGGGATAAAATGAATGGGGTGTCTAAATCATCCACATTTTAAATATGGTTTACTTAATACCATAGCTTTTTTCTCCCTATCAACAAGTGAATTTACCTTTTCCTTGGCTTTCTCATAAACAAATAGCATTTCATCTCTAGGTTAGGCCTTGAATATATCCTTTCTGCTCTACATACTATATATCCTAGAAATGTAATCAGCCTTCCTGACCTCCAATATGATCATTTCACCTGACTTCTCAAATTTCTAAAATAGTTCCCCATTCATCTACATATGATAACAAAACTTATTATTCTCCAGGATAATGAGATATAACAACTTTGGACAAATGCATTACTTCTTTAACTTTCCAGAACTGCCTACAAATATCTCTGTAATTTGCTGTCAATTAAGTCTTCTAACATTGAAGCCTGTAATTTCCAGTTGTTAACGGGGGGGGGGGGTGTCCATGAAGTTTGAAATACACATACACACACATATATGTATATATATATGTATATATTACATGTATATGTATGTATATATATGTCAGAGCAATTGCAATAATTTTTTTAATATAGCACAAAATGAATGACATTATAGGTTGGGGGGGGTGTTTGTTTTTTGGTGTGGCAATGAGGGTTAAGTGATCACCCAGGGTCATACAGCTAGTAAGTGTCAAGTGTCCGAGCCAGATTTGAACTCAGGTCCTCCTGAACCCAGGGCCAGTGCTTTATCCACTGTGCCACCTAGCTGCCCCCTGACATCATAGGTTTTTAAAGGATTCTTCATATAAATTATTTTAAGTGTAGATTGGATTTGCCTAAGGAGTAATAATAGTTGGCAAGGTGGGTAGAATGTCAAGCCTAAAGTAAAGAAGACTTGAGTTCAAATCCAGCCTCAGTTTCTATATGTATGACCTTGGGAAATTCCCTTAACCCACTTTGCCTCAGTTTCCTCATCTCTAAAATGAGCTAGAAAAGGAAATGGCAAACTACTCCAATAACATTGTCAAGAAAGCCCTAAATGGAGTAGTAACAAAGAATCAACATGACTTAAATGACTAAACAACAGTAACATACAATGGCAAACACAAAACTTTCCCACATTAGCTGTGTTGCAAAAAAAAATGCAATCAAAAGGAAGCAAAAAGAAAAATTTTAAAGGATGTTTTGATCTACATTAAGAGTATATCAGAGGGACAGCTAGGTGGCCTAGTGAATAAAGCACCAGCCCTTGATTCAGGAGACCCTGAGTTCAAATCCAGCCTCACACACTTGACATTTACTAGCTGTGTGACCCTGGACAAATCACTCAGCCCTCGTTGCCCCACCAAAAAAAAAAAAATAGAGTATATCAGCTGTGGGGGGGGGGGCAGCTAAGTGGTGCAGTGGATAAAGCACCAGCCCTGGATTCAGAAGAACTGAGTTCAAATCTAGCCTCAGATACTTGACACTTCTTAGTTGTGTGACCCTGGTCAAGTCACTTAACCCTCATTGCCCTGCAAAAAAAGAGTATATCAGGGCAGCTAAGTGCCACAGTGGATAGAGCACCAGCCCTGGATTCAGGAGGACCTGAGGTCAAATCCGATCTCAGACACTTAATACTTACTAGCTGTGTGATCTTGGGCAAGTCACTTAACCTCAATTGCCTCACCAAAAAAACAAAGTGTATCAGTTCTTTTACTTGAGGTAGATAGCGTTTTTTTTAAATCATAAGGCTTTCAGTGGTTTATGCTGGAGCTGAGGAAGAATTTAGTTGTCCTACCCCAGCAGGGAAGCAGGAAAAAATCTTGAGTGGTGGCAGCCCAGATGGGGGAAGGGCACAGGCTCATCAGAGTTAACAACCACACAAAACAAAATTTTGTTGCCTGGTTAATTAGCAAGTTGGCTTGGGCTTATTAACAGACCAGAACATAGGCCAGGTGAGTGAAAAACCTGCCACTGCTTCAATCATACCATCTGCCACACCTTAATCTTGGGAAATGCAGCCTTGAAGTAGGAACCCACTTTAAGAAGGAGGTAAAAGTCAAGAGATAGCCTGGCAAGATGAGGAGGCAGGAAAAAGGTTCAGATCATAGAAAGTTTCTTTAGTGACAAGGAAGATTGAGGTGTACACTAAGAAGAGGACAGCAATGTCAGGGCTCCTATATCCAAAGCTTCCAAGAAAAATATGAATTGGTCTCAGGCCATAGAGGTGCTCAAAAAGGACTTTGACTATAAAGTAAGAGAGGTAGAGGAAAAATAGAAAGAGAAATGAGAGTTATACAGGAAAGTCATAAGAAAAAAGTCAACAGTTCAAAAAGCCAAATGGAAAAGCTTTCTGAAGAAAATTATTGCCTAGGAATTAGGATTGAAAAAATGAAGCTAGTGACTTTATGACAAACAAGACACAATAAAGTAACTCTAAATGAATAAAAAATAGAGGGCAATATGAAATATCTTCTTGGAAAAAGTGCTGACCTGGAAAATATATCCAGGAGAGATAATTTGAAAATTATTGGACCACCTGAAAACCATGACCAAACTAAGAGTTTAGACATTATCTTCTAAGAGATTGTCAGGGAAAATTGCCCTGATATTCCAGGAGCAGAAGGTAAAATAGACATTGAAAGAATCCAAGATTACCTCAAAAGAGATCACAAAAGGAAAACTTCCAGGAATATTATAGCCAAAATCCAGAGCTCCCAGTTCAAGGAGAAATTATTGCAAGCAACCCGAAAGAAACAATTCATATACTGTGAAGCCGCAATCAGGACAGGACAGGATCCAGCAGCTTCTATATTAAAAGATCAGAGGGCATGGAATATCATATTTCTGAGGGCAAAGGAATTGAGATTACAATCAAAAATCACCTATCCACAAAAAATTGAGCATAATCTTTCAGAGGGAAAAATGGGACTTAAATGAAAAAGAGTCCTTTCAGGTATTCATGATGAAAAGAACTGAACTGAATAGAAAATTTGACTTTCAAATACAAGACACTAGAGAAGCATAAAAAGGTTAACAGAAAAAAGAAATTAAGAGGGATTTTAAATGATTCAACTGTTTACATTCCTACACAGGACGAAGATATGTCAAAATCATAAGAGCTTTCTCTGTGTTAGGGCAGATGATAGGAATAAATTTAGAGAGAGGGCTCAGGTGGAAATTGATTACAAAGTGATAATATCTGTAACATGTTTATTTTTTGTTTATCTTTTTTTGTGGGGGGCAATTGGTGTTGGGTGGCATGCCTGGGATTGTGGGGTTGGTAACTGTCTTGGGTCTGAGGCTGGATTTCATCTCGGGTCCCCCTTGTTCCAGGGGGAGTATGTTGTCCACTGTGTCACCTAGCTGCACCTTGCTGACATCTTTAGGGTAAAACTGAGGGGGCAGAGGATTGCAATCAGGGAGGGAGAAAGGGAGAGGTAGAATGGGGTGAAATCTTAAATGAAAGAAGCAGGAAAAGGCTTATGGAGTGGGGGGGGGAGATGGAGGAGGATTGGGGCATTAAATGAACCTTATACTCATCAGAATTAGTTCTCATTATATTTTGGATCAAGGAGGAAATAACATACACACTCAATTGGGTACAGTAATCTACCTAACCTTGCAGGAAAGTAGGAGGGGAATGGGATAAGGAGGAAGGGGTGAAACAAGGGAGGACAGAGGGGGGGGAGGGAGCAGTCAGCAACAAAACATTATTGAGGAGAATAGTATAAAAGAATATTTCTATATATATAATATATTCTATATTTCTATTTTCTAATAGAGTAAATATCATGGGAAGGGAATAAGATGGAGGGAAATAGTTAATAGTAATAGTGAAATATTTTTGAATCAGAGGCAAGAATAATGTAAGAGGATGATGATTGATGAAGATGATGATAGATTGATGATGATTAGAGGAAGATCATGATTGATTGATGAAAGGACTGATTGATGATGATGATGATGATTGAATGGAAAAGATGAGGAATGATTGGCAATGATGAGGACTGACTGAGGATGATGATGAGGAGGAGGACATATATGGAACATACTTTCCTGGGCTATTGTGAAGCAGATTCCTTGTCAAGTATAAGGTACTATATAAAGGTTATCAATTACCATTATTGTAATAATCAATCTCATGGGTTTATTGTAAGGAAATCTCTCTTTAAAGTACTATTTAAATGTAGGTTATTATTTTTTAAAATGATGAGCAGGATGCTATTGGAAATACCTGGAAGGACCTGTATGAGCTGATGCAAAGTGAAATGTATTGTATACAAAATAACAGTAATATTGTGAGATGATCTGCTGTGAATGACAGTTATTTTCAATAATGCTACTATACAAGACAACTTTGAAGGTCTTATGAAAAATGCAATACATCTATAGAGAGTGAACTAACGGTATTTGAATACAGATTGAAACATCATTTTTTTGTTAGTTCCTTTATCTCAAATTTGTTTTTTGTCTATTTTCTTTCACAATCAGACTAATGTGGAAATGTTTTGCATCACTGCTTATGTATTGCTTATATTGAATTGCCTGAATTCTTTTTTTTTTTTTTTTTATTGAGGCAATTGGGGTTAAGTGACTTGTCCAGGGTCACACAGCTAGTAAGTGTTAAGTGTCTGAGGCTGGATTTGAACTCAGGTACTCCTGAATCCAGGCCCGGTGCTCTATCCACTGCGCCACATAGCTGCCCTGAATTGCCTGAGTTCTTGGCGGGGGTGGGAGGAAGAGAATTTGGAAAGCAAAGTTTTTTTTAAATTATGTCAAAATGTATACATGTATTTCACATGAAATTTGAAAATAAAATTCTAAAAAAAATTAAAGCTGACATAAATTCTTGGTTCTTCTTATGTTACTCAGCATCAATTCATGTAAGTCTTTCCAGGTTTTTCTGAAATCCACCTGCTTATCATTTCTTACAGCACAATAGTATTCCATTACATTCATATACCACAACTTGTTTAGCCATTCCCCAATTGATGGGCATCCCCTCAATTTCAAGTTCTTTGTTACCACAAAAAGAGCAGCTATAAATATTTTTGTACATGTGCTTCCTTTTCCCTTTTTTATTGTCTCTTTGGAATATAGGCCTAGTAGTGGTATAGATGGATCAAAGCATATGCACAATTTTAAAGATTTTTGGGAATGGATCCAAATTGCTTTCCAGAATAGTTGAATCAGTTCACAGCTTCTCCAACACTGCATTAGTATGCCAATTTTCCCAGATCTCTTCCAACATTTATCATTTTCTTTTTTTTTTTGTCATATCTAATTGGATAAGTGTGAGGTGGTACCTCAGAGTAGTGTTAATTTGCATTTCTCTAATTAGTAGTGATTGAGAACATTTTTTTTCATATACCTGTACATTAGCTTTAATTTCACCATCTCAAAACTGCCTGTTTGTATCCTTTGACCATTTCTCAATTGGGAAATGACTTATATTTTTATATATTTGATTCAATTCTTTATGTATTTTAGATATGACACCTTTATCAGAAATAGTCTGTAAAAATTGTTTCCCAGCTTTTGGGAAATTTATATTTTTCCATTTGTTTAGAACTGATTTTAGTTGTGTGAAAAGTGTTTTGGTGGGGCAGCTAGGTGGTGCAGTGGATAGAGCACCGGCCCTGGAGTCAGAAGTACCTGAATTCAAATCTGGCCTCAGACACTTAACTCTTACTAGCTGTGTGACCCTGGGCAAGTCACTTAACCCCAATTGCATCACTAAAAAAAAAGAAAAGAAAAGAAAAGTATTTTGGTATTGTGTTCATATAGTTCCTGGATTTGCCTTGGCAGGCAACTCCCAAGTATTTTATTTTGTCTACTCTTATTTTAAATGTAATTTCTCTTTCTATCACTTTGTTGGTCATATATAGAATTCTGATGATTTATGTGGTATATTTTATGTCCTTCAACTTTGCTAAAGTTGTTCATTATTTCAAATAGTTTTTTTTAGTTGATTCTTTAGGATTGCCTAAGTAAACCCTCATATTATCTGCAAAAGAGTGATAGTATTCTTTTTTCCTTTCCTATTCTAATTACTTCAATTTATTCTTCTCTTATTGCTAAGGCTAACATTTCTAGTGCAATTTTGAATAATAGTGGTTATAATGGACATCCTTGTTTCACCTCCGATCTTCTTGGGAATGCATCTAACTTATCCCCATTGTATATAATACTTGCTGATGGTTTAAGATAGATACTATTTTTCACCTTAAGGAAAACTCCATTTATTCCTATGCTCACTAGTGTTTTTAATAGTTATGGGTAGGGCAGCTAGGTGGCACAGTGAATAGAACACTAGCCCTGGAGTCAGGAGGACCTGAGCTCAAATCAGACCTCAGACACTTGACACTTAATAGCTGTGTGACCTTGGACAAGTCACTTAACCCCAATTGCCTCACCAAAAAAAACCATAAGAATGGGTGCTGTATTTTGTCAAAAACTTTCTCTTCATCTATTGAGATAATACCTTGGTTTTGGTTAGTTTTGTTATTAGTGTGATTGATTATGTTGGTCATTTTCCTAATATTGAACCAGTCCTGCATTCCTGGTTTAAATCCCACCTGGTCACAGTTTATTATCCTGGTGATAAATTGCTGTAATATTTTTGCTAATATTCTATTAAGAATCTTTGCATCAATATTCATTAGGAACATTGGTCTATAATTTTCTTTCTCTGTATTTGCTTTTCCTGATTTAGGTATCACGACCATATTTGTGTCATAAAAGGAATTTGGTAGGATTCCTTATTCACCTATTTTTCCAAATAGTTTGTATAGTATTGGAATTAATTGTTATTTAAATGTTTGTTAGAACTCACTTGTAAATCCATCTGACCCTGGAGATTCTTCCTTTTTTTGTTTCTAAAATCGGCTTATTTAAGGATTTTATTTCCTCTTCTGTTAATATGGGCAGTTTATATTTTTGTAAATATCCATCTGTTTCATTTAGATTGTCAAAGTTATTGGCACATAGTAGGGTAAAATAGATTCTAATTACTGCTTCAATTACGTCATCTTTGGTGATGGGTTCTCTCCATTTTTGATGATGGTAATTTGGATTCCTTCTTTTAAAAAAAAATAAGCAAAGCTTTATCTATTTTATTGTTTTTTCATAGAACCAGCTCTTTGATGTATTCATTAATTCCATAGTTTTCTTTCAATTTTATTAATCTCTCCTTTAATTTTCAGAATTTCTAATTTAGTGTTTAATTGGTGATTTATAGTTTGTTCTTTTTCTAGCTTTTTTAGTTGCATGCCCATTTCATTGATCCCCTCTTTCTCTATTTTATTCACATAGACACTTAAGGATATAAAATTTCCCCTCAGAACTGTTTTGGCTGCATCCCATAAGTTTTGGTATGATCACCCTTCCCTTCTTTCCCTTTATTGTAGTAGGTCTTTTGTGCCTCTTCAAGTGATGTGATTTACTCCATTCTGCCTTAGCTTTTCTCTTCTCCCAGTATAATACTTTTTTTTTACCCTTTAGTTGTTTTTTTTAATATCATAACTTCAGAATCAACTTATACCCACATATTTTGTCTGTGTGTACTCCTTCTATATGCCTTAATAAAGATATAGTTCTCAAGAGTTAGAAGTATCTTCTTCCCCTGTATAGATGCAAAAATTTTACCCATATTGAGTAATATTTTCCTCCTTTTCATGAATCTCTTGGTTCTTGTATTTGTATATTGAATTTTCTGTTCAGTTCTGGGATTTTCATTAGGAAAATTTTAAAGTCCCCTATTTTATTGAAAGCCCATCTTTTCCCCTGAAAAATTATGATTAATTTTGCTGGGTAGTACATTCTTAGTTGTAATCCCAGTTCTTTTGCCCTCCAGAATATCATATTCCAAGCCCTCTGATCCTTTAATGTTGAAGCTGCCATGGTCCTGTTTAATTCTGACAGTTGTTCCTTGATATTTAAATTGTTTCTTTCTGATTGATTACAGATTACATTATTTTCTCCTTTTCTTGATAATTTTGGAATTTAGCTAAGTTATTCTTTGGAGTTTTCTTTTTGGGGTCTCTTTCAGGAAGTGATTGCTGGATTCTTTCATTAATGACTTTTTCCTCTGGTTGTAAGACATTGGGCCAGTTCTTGATAATGTCATGAAGTATGCTGTCTAGGCTCTCCTCCTTCTTCTTCTCCTCCTTCTCCTTCTCCTTCTCCTTCTCCTTCTTCTTCTTTTTGTGTATGCTTTTTTTATCATGGTCCTCAGCTAGTCCCATTATACATAGATGTTCCCTCCTGGATACATTTTCCAGGTCTCTTCATTTTCTGAAGAGGTATTTTATGTTTTCTTCTACTTTTATATTCTTTTGATTCTGCTTTGCTTTTTTCTGTTGTCTCATTGAGTCATTAGCTTCTATCTACCCAATTCTGATTCATAAGGAATTATTTTCCCCAGTCAGCATTTGCACCTCCTTTTCCATTTGGTCAATTGCATTTTTAATGAGTCGTTTTCCTCAGTCAATTCTTTTTCCAAGCTATTTACTCCCTTGCATAATTTTCATTTCTTTTCCCATTTTCTCTTCTGCCTCTCTTATTTGGTTTATAAAATCCTTTTTGAGCTCTTCCAAGAAGACTTTTTGGTCTCAAGACCAATTCTTCTTCACCTTTAAGGCTTCACATGTAGGCCTTTTATCATTGTTGTCCTCCTCTGAGTTTAGTTTTGATCCTCTCTTTCACCATAGTAATTGGCAATGGTGAGATATTTTTTATTTGTTTCTTATTCATGTTTTAATCTCTTTTATGTCTTGTAAGGTTGACTTCTGCTCCTGCTGTACAGCGTGCACTGTCCCAAGCTTCTTTTGCTGGGGTCCAGGACTGAGTCACCACCTTTCTGCTCTGAGGCATCAGCAACTTTCAGCTTGCTCACTGCATTGGAGTGGCCCAACCTAGTTGGATCTCTTGGGTAGCCAATACCCCAGTTGGCAAATTGTCTTCTGCTATGGGAATGGAGGCCTTATAAATGGCCTGCTGTGCCACTAGCTTGCTGAAGTAATACCTCAATTCCTCGGCTGCTGATCTGTGCTGTGACTAAGCCATTTCCTAGCTGTACTGCCTTTATACCAAGATGAAATAGACCTTTCCTGGAGATCTTTTAGGTTATCTTAAGTCAGAATATTGTTTCACTCTTATTTTTGTTTGTTTGTTTGTTTTTTGCAGGTTTTGCAGCTCCAGAATCAGTCGAGAGGCTTAATTTAATGTTGTTTCTGAGGAAAATTTGGGGCAGTTCAGGTAGCTTTCTGGTTTCACTCTGCCATTGTATGATATGCATCTAAGTGTTATGGAGGGTCTGAGGTCTGATGCAATAGATTTGTGTGTTGTGTTATATGCAAACACCCTTATCCACACACAAATGTAAATAGGTATATATCTTTAAGGTGACATTAAATTATTGAAGTCAGAAGATTCCAAGTTGATCAAGCAGGCTCTATGTATAGCTAGGTGAGGTAGCATGATGTAATAGATGGAAAATTAGAAAAAATAAGGAATACTTGGGCTAGAATCCTGCCCCAGATATTTAGTAATTACATGACCCAAGAGGAGTCCCAAACTTCATGCATCTTCATGCTGCTATCGTTTGAGCTAGTTCTGGTGTTCTGTAAATTTGCTATACTTCCAAGGTGATTTTATTTTGGGACAGATGAGGCCGCAAATCCCCTAGTCTGTGCTCTGATCTGTATATGGAAAGGTCTCTTGTTCTTCCACAGTTGTGAGTATTAGTGACTCCCCATCCTGATGTCACAAGCCTCTCCTGAACTTTAAAGTTGTCTTGGGCTAGAGAAATGTCTCGCCTTGACTTTGATTTAGAAAGGAAAGTTGGGAGAGGTTAGCTGGGATGCTGCCTCTAGTCTACTATCATGATTTTACCCCTTGGTTTCCTCAATAGTAAAATCACACCATTCCCTCTTGAATAAAATATATCTAAAACTTTTCATGGTCTGGATCTTGCTTATGTTTCCTGGCCCTTCCTTATTTCCCTCTCTCATATACTATATTACTACCCAATTATTCTGCTTGCTGCTTCTCATATATAACATCCTTTCTCCTGTCTCTGTGCCTTGGCACTCATGTCACCATTTGTAATTCACTCCGTTCTTATCTTCACCTTTACAGTCCCCTTTTCTTGTCAAGGCTCAAGTCAAGTGCCATGTCTTGTAAAAAATTCTCCTTTATTCCCAAACTTTAATTCTCTGCTACCCCCAAACTGCTTTATAATTATTTGTATATAGATCTCATATCTACTTATGTTTGTAAATGTTTTTGTAACTGGGCCTGGATCTGTGATCAGAATAATATATCTCTCCACAGGCTTGGATGGCAGAGAGAATTCTCCAAATGGGTATTATATCTATGGAATTATGAAATTTATGAACCAGGAAAGGCCTCTTTAAGGAAATAAAGATTAAGCATGATCAAAAGACCTTTGATGAATTCTACCTAATATTAAAGAGCAAAAATAAAGATGATAGATACATAGATTATATAGGTTGAGATAGATTAGCTATAGATAATAGTTATACATGTTTTAATTTTCAAATAAAAGTGATTTCACAATTAAACTTATAAATAATAAAGTCTGGGGGCAGCTAGGTGGTGCAGTGGATAGAACACTGGCCCTCTATTCAGGAAGATGTAAGTTCAAATCCAGCCTCAGACACTTGACACCTACTAACTGTATGACCCTGGGCAAGTCACTTTACCCCCGTTGCAATAATAATAATAATAATAATAATAATAATAATAATAATAATAATAATAATAATGGCTGAATACATAAAAGGAGCATAGAATAAAAGAAAAATTATTGGTACCACACAGATGCTATTCATTCACTTTTCACCATTGCTGATAAAATATAACGACAATAAAAGTATAATTACTTGTTCCTCTTCTCATTCTTATTAAGGTAATTTCACAAAAGCAAACAAGCAAACTAAAAATAATATATATTTTTGAAAAGACAGGATCTCCTTACAAATCACAATTCAAGCACAGGGATTCTCATTAGAAGGGGCTGGGGGCGGGGTGGTAGGAACCACCAAGGTAAGGTATTTGCTCCTAAATTGCTGAAGAGAAGGTGGTGAGAAGGCAGACAAAATACCTACTCTTTGTATGTATGGAGGAGTATTTTACCATTTACATGAGTTGCATATATATTTACGAAATAAAGATTATCTTTATGATATATATTTATAAAACAGGAAAAAAGTTATAATAATTTCTATGATTTGCATATGTCTGATCTATGGGTCGTGTGACAGAACATACTTATATTTATGTATCTATAAATAAATATAATCTCCATTATTGATTTATTAAACAGTTTTAATAAATCAGGTATATATTTTATGCAATAACAAATTTGGTTCATGGTGAACGGAAGCAACCTTGAGACCTCTGAGCAATGTAAAAGTTAGTTATCTCCATAAATATACATATTAGTAGCTTTTCTATCTCAAATAATATTCCTACAGAAGAACAGGATATAGAGAATGTAATATGTGCAAAAGTAATGAGAGAGTGACTAGAGAGAGACAGGTAGAAATGATATAAGATATATAAAGAGAAAAGTGGATAGGAGAATGAGAAAAAGGGGAAAGGTAAGACAAAAAGAAAGAAGGCATAAGGAGAGAGGTCTCCACAATCCATTAGCATTAAAAGCACATTTGCCATTATGATTAATGGTATGCTATAAATGGATGGATGTGCTATAATAGAGGTTATATGGCAAATATAGAACAGATATAAGGTCTGCACTCAGCTTGCAAACAAGAAACCCAAGTGTTGTAGTGCAAGGCAAATACAAGCAAGTTTAGTGAAAAAGAGTCCATCACTACATACTGCTTTGAAGGTGAAATATGAGCTCACTTCCTCCTACCATTTATAATAATAAAATTTGAATTTGCTATACTTTCTACCAGCATTTATCTATGAGACTATTAATAATGGGCTTTCAGCGCTTAATAGTGATTTTTAAAATAAATTCTTTGTTCAGTTTGTAATTTTTCAAAAGGAAAGGGGGGAGAGAAAAGCAACAAATCAAGAAGAGAGGAGAAAGGAAGAAAAGAAAAAAAAAAGAAGGAAATGAGTCATATGTGATTGGCAAGACTGTACAATTGTGGTCGTCAACCTAACTGTCCCACCTAACAACATGGAAAAAAGGGAATATGCACCATTTCTGCAATATTTAAAACTGTCTCTCCAAGCTAAGAAGATGAAAACAACATACACGGTAATAGCCTTAAGAAGTAACTTTAGAAAACATGATTTTTTAAAAAACTCATTAATCTTTTCTGACCCCCTAAACACCCTGAATGCTATGTGCAACCATAATGTTGCAGTTGTGGTTGCTGCTGCCCCATTCTCTGACATCAATGACTGACTAAAACCACATATGCTCCCTGAGAGTTGGAAAATATTGATTTTCTCTATCTGTATGAAGGAAAAGGAATGCATTGGGAAAGAGCTGTGGATAGGACTGGCAGAGGTAGTTATAGGGCAGAGATGACTAGAAAAGGGTCATCTGTGTCCAAAGGAAAGTTAATTTAAAACCTTTTGTAATGTGTTCTTCCCTGCCCAAAGTTTATTTTTGATGTGGAAACAGTTGAACATCTCAGCCCACCACCAACCTGAGAAGGCTATAAGTAATTTTCAGTCTTAGTGATGTATATAGAATAAAATATGCATATTGAATTGGTGAGAGGGACCAAAGATTGCTTTGACTACGATACACCTATCTTGCAAGCATATAAACCAAGAGTGAAAGCCACAGAGACAGAAGAAATAAGATTTGAATGTAACAGAAAATGTCTTATTGAATAAATATTATATCAAGAAGGAATTTGAGCCACAAAATTAAATCAAAAGGAAATAAAGTTCTATGGCTTTCCCAGAGATGATGGAAAAACAGGAAACTCCAGAATGCCTCAAAATAGAAAGAAAAAGCTTTCAAGAGGTTTACTGGGATAGAAATAATTTGGGAAACTCAGAATCTCAAAACACAAATAATGAAGGTAACAACAGAGTACATAGCTGAAAACACAACAGATAATCTATCCAAAATTATAGAGGATCTTAAAGAAAATGACAGCTTTGGGATTCAAAACTAAAGCAGTATAAAATTTGGGAGAAAAAAAAAACAAAAGACAACAATGAAAGGAAAACATGAATTTTATATAAGACAAAGTGAATTATCTTGTA
The DNA here is from genome assembly GCF_019393635.1 of Dromiciops gliroides. Taxonomy (NCBI): domain Eukaryota; kingdom Metazoa; phylum Chordata; class Mammalia; order Microbiotheria; family Microbiotheriidae; genus Dromiciops; species Dromiciops gliroides. The sequence goes on from NC_057863.1 coordinate 384,729,775, forward strand.
GACAACTTGCACAGACATAAGGATAATTGGTTTCCTCTTTTCTGTAAAAGAAAAAAAATACACAATTAAAATCACCTCCGAATATAATTCTGAAAGAAATAATAAAAGAAAATTTCCCCAAACTTTTTGAATAGAAAAAAACAAAGTGCTGATTGAATCCAAAGCAAAAACCATGCTTGAAACTACAGAGCACATAGCAATTAAATTTGAGTATTTTAAATGCCAAATAATGAATTATGCAAAGAGCCAGGAGAATGACATTCATCTATAAAAGAACATCAGTTTTAATAACCCAGGATTACTCAATACTCATAGTAAACCAGAAAAAAATGGAATAGTATACTTTTAAAAGTCAAGGAACTCAAGAGGCAACCCAAAATAAATTCTTACAAAAGCAGAACCTAAACATCAATGGAAAAATAAGAGCTTTTAATAAAAAAGATGAATTAGAAAAAAGCATTATGCTGGAAAAGGAGGCATGAAAGGTGATATGAAGGCTCTCCAAAAAAAATAGCCAACCTAAATAGGAAATAAGTACAATTTGATCAAGAAAAGAGAGCAATGAAATCAATTTTCTCATTTTATGGGTTATTATTTTAAAATTGCATCATTATGGGACAAAAATACCTAAGGGCCATTCATTGTAAGGGGATCTCAAAAGGAAAGGCAGAAAAAAACTGAATTCATATGATCTAGATTTTATTTTCCTTTAAGTGAAAAAATATCTTTCAGAAAGAGGAAGTGATACAGTGGAAAGTCACAAAGACAGCATAAAACATGTATAGAATAGAACATGTATGGAGCATTTATAGATTATGTATAGAATATGTATGAGACATAAGTCCAGTGGTGAGAAGAAAAATGATAGTAATCTCTCTCCAAGTGCAGGGGACCAAGGTTGATCGTATCATAGCAGTGGTGGAGAGGGATGAGATGGTGATAATGAAAGATGAGGCTGGCACTAGAAGTGAAAATTAAAGGGTTCCATTAAAGTATTAGCTTAAGGGGTATAGAAGAAGGTATATCATATACATATGATGAGATGCTATGCCTTTTTATGTTGTGGGAATTAGTTGAACAGATGTATATTTTCCCTGAGAAAGGGTTATACTTCCCAAAATTGCATTTCATCAACAGAAAGGGATCCTCAGGAACAGAGAATATAAAGGTGAGTAGGATGTGGGGGCATTGACAGACAGAGAAAGGATTTACAGGCTTTAGGAGCAGTGATCATTAGAAGTGGAAAGATTTCAGGAATAATGACTTGGGATATGGAGTGATTTGATAACAAATAATATATTTCTTCTTGAATTAATATTTCTAGAAGTTAAAAGCAACCAAAGAAGGGCCATCCAAAATCATAATAATTTACTTTGGAATATGCAGCACATATAGACTCAGCAGGAGCTGGGGGGAGTCTTTATTCAAACTTCCACATGAACTCACAAGTTTGGTCCTCAGAACAAGGGTGACTACATTTGCTGTCAGGGTTGGAGGGCAATAGATCTGAGCAATTAAGGGTTGTTATTCTAATACTATAGATTGCAAGCCCTTATAAGTGCTTCCATCACTATTTATCAGTCTGGGTCAGTCAAAGAATTAGATTTTAGAAAGGCATGTTTACTAAGGTGACATATTAAAAACAGCTGATATAAAACACCTTCTCCACCTCCCCTCAACAATCCCCCCCCCAAAAAAAAGCCTGTGAAATTCTCTTTTTCAAGCACACAAAGATTCTAGGGGAAAATGTATTCAGACTTTAGAGAATGTGTGGCAAAAGTGGTAACACATCTTCTGGGATGCCTTTTTGTTCAAAGCCTCAAGATGTTCCAATCATTAATGGTGAATTTCAGAGGCAGCTAGGTGGCAAAGTGGTTAAAGCACCGGCCCTGGATTCAGGAGTACCTGAGTTTAAATCCGGTCTCAGACACTTGACACTTACTAGCTGTGTGACCCTGGACAAGTCACTTAATCCCCATTGCCCCACCAAAAAACAAACAAACAAACAAAAATAATGGTGGATTTTTTTCCTTGGTTTTTTTCTAGAGCCTTGGATTTCCTTTTTTAAAATCACATGTAGCTTGTCATTGTCTCCTACTATAGATACTTTCATTGGCTGCTTCAATGATGCTACTGGCATACTCACTGGAAGATAGAAAATACAAAATCTTTCTAACTCTTCAAAACTCACAGGTCTTCTTCTGGTCATGGAGTGAATGGAGAAATAGACTGAGTTCAAAAATGAGGTAATTTATTCATCCCATCTATCCCACTCCTTATTACCTCTAAACTCAGGGATTCATTATCAGGGATTGGTTCTCACTTCACTCTGCCCTAGAGATTGAAATCTTGAATTATAACTAACATAATGGTTTTATATAAGCACCAGAGGCAATATCAAGGCCCTTAGCCAATATGAACAAATTTCTTATGACATATAGGGAGGTATCAGGGCCTTTTAATACAGAATGATTAATTTTTATGTATTATCATGTGATAAATGTTTTAGTGATAAGTAGTTGAGATATGTTCTCATCTGATAAAGAAGGGAGGGCTAAATGAGGTTGTTTGATTTCAATATTACCTTTACATTAATTTCAAAATTAAATATATTGTGGAAGAATTGGTGAGAATTGCAAGAACATTATCATTGAGATGGGTCAAAGAAGGAATTCAAATTTGGTAGTCCAAAAGATTATATCTTTTAAGGCTATAGAAGACATAAAGATGGGCCACTTTAGAATATAACCTATCCATTATGGGATAGAATTAAGAATAGATTAGAGGGGCAGCTAGGTGGTGCAGTGCATAGAGCACCAGCCCTGGAGTCAGGAGTACCTGAGTTCAAATCCGGCCTCAGACACTTAACACTTATTAGCTGTGTGACCCTGAGCAAGTCACTTAACCCCAATTGCCTCACTAAAAAAAAATAATAGATTAGAACAAAATAGGGGAAGAAAAGGACAGATGAAATAAAAACTTCTTGGAAAAGTCAACAGCAGAATATTACTTCATCTGAGAGGTTTAAGGAATAGGACAAGCACTGGATGGGATTTTGTACTACATACTTTCCCGAACAACAACAAAAAAGGCCAGTTTTAAAGTAATGAGGGGTAAATTTTACAAACAAAAACAAAGAAAGATAAATTGACAGCTTAAGTAAATGCAAGAAATTTGGAGTATATTAGATGAATTGGATCAAGGAGAGAGCCTTGTAAATAGCATAATAAAAATATACAAAAAGACAAATTTAGAAAGGTACATAGTGTTGAAGTAACTAGATTTGAAAGATTCTTATTCTGAATGGGAAAATTAAGGAATATACATGTTCTTAGTAGTGATGATACTTTTATAACGGATAGGGCACATGCTGATAAAAATTATATATCAGCATAAGAAAAGAAATAATGAAGATTTTTTTTAGAATTTTTTAACAATGAAAGTATGACAACTAGTAACACAAGCAAAATATGTAGACTTGCGGAGATATAATAATGCCATCCTGGATACTAATTGGTCAAGTCTAAGAAATGTGTTATGTCAAAATTAATCAAAACAATGACACAACACATGCCCATTTTTTTTTTAAATTCCAGGAAAGTAACCCTTAGTGGAACAAATATGTCACTGAAAAGTGACATGTAAAAGAGAGACAGAATTAATGAACTAAGTATGTGTTATTTGTCAAATGACAAATAAAAATGTAAGAAAAGATAAACAAAATTAATATGTTTATTTGAAATATTAATCAATCAATAAAAGTATCGCTGATCTGGGTTTTTTTTTTTTGTTTTTTTTTTAGTGAGGCAATTGGGGTTAAGTGACTTGCCCAGGGTCACATACCTAGTAAGTGGTAAGTGTCTGAGGCCAGATTTGAACTCAGGTCCTCCTGACTCCAGGGCCAGTGCTCTAAGATCCACTGCGCCATCTAGCTGCCCCTGATCTGTTTTTTTTTTTTAAAGAGAGGAAAATCAAGTTGCCAGATTTTAAAAATTAATAAACAAAAATAAATTAACATCATAAAAAGAAGACCAAAAATGGAGAAAAATGGGGGAAAAGCTAAAATTCTAGGTGAAGAATGGCAATTTCTTTCCCACAATCTATATCTTTTCTGCTTTTTCATCAGAGAGGCAGAAGCAGATGTCATCAAGAATGTCCATTGCCCTTCAAAAGGGAATTATATTAATATAGCTTGCATATAAGAGTCCAATAAATTTATCAACCCATACTACTCACCAAATTGTAAAAGCAAATGAATTCTTCATCCTCCATAAGCTGTCAAGAACATATTGTTGGGGCAGCTAGGTGGCACAGTAGATAAAGCACAAGCCCTGGATTCAGGAGTACCTGAGTTCAAATCTGGCCTCAGACACTTGACATTTACTAGCTGTGTGACCCTGGGCAAGTCACTTAACCCTCATTGTCCTGCAAAAAAAAAAAAAAAAAAAGGAAAAAAAAAGAAAAGAACATACTGTTACTTTACTTGGTATGGGTTATTTACATAAGGGGTTCAGATTCTTTAAATGACCCTCTGAATTATTCCACATTTTATAGCATATAATTTAGAGCTGGAAGGGACTTTAGCTCTCAAGCCTAATCCTCTCCTTTTACAGATGAGGAAACTGAGATATAAAGAAGTTGAATCACTTTCCTTAAGTCACAGAGGTGGTAAATAATATATATTGGTTGCCAAATCCAGCTTTTCCTTCTGACAAATACTTTAGTCCTTCCACTACACTTCCTTGCTTGGGATCATAGGAAGTTCTGGGGTTTGGGAGTCATAGTTCTGGGATTTTGACAGATGATCCGCACTGTAGTGTTCACTAGGCAGCACTTCCTTATTTATGCAGCATTGATTAAGTTTCACTGCCCATAAGTCCCAGTGCTTAAATGCTATGTGTGGAGTAAATAAAAAAGTAAGATGAAATGGTCACTGGCTTTTATGAGTTTACACTCTTCAGGTGTCCTGAAATTATTATTTTAAGAAAAAAGTAAGTTTGGAGGCCTAGGGCCAATACAATCAATACATTTTCTAGGAGTGAGGCAACCTAGTATAACAAGTACCCTGTGCACAGTATTGGAAGGAAATGAGTTGACTTGAGATGAGAGACATTACCAATTTGTACTTAATGCAGGTAGAGTCTGATTAATGCGAATAATGAAATTCTTGGGGTCTACATTATTCAAATTTGCACTGCTTATTTCCATTGGGTTGAAACCAATTACCATATTTTACTTAATTATAAATTCAGGTAATGTGAATTTAAATGCATGCAACTACTACAGAAGGATTCATTATTCACACTAATTGGGACCTAGATGTAGCCTGAAAAGGAGTACCAGAGGCAATAGAATATTCAGGAGAATAACAAGAATTAAAAAAGATAACTGTCCCCAACCTCTGGGTGTCTAGAGGCAAAATCTATTATCTTTCCTTCTATTCACTCTAAACAATCATGAAGTAGAGGCTTCATGTTCAGGGAAATGTACAAGCCACACTTCCAGCCCCCCATGCACTTTGTTTTATTTTCTGACTTTCTTCTAAATTGTAAATAATCTTTGGTCAAGTGGTGTCTGTCCACATGCTGGATTAATGGAAACTTCATTGGTTTTTGCATTGTCCCCCCCCCCCCATTAAATCAGTTGTTAGGTTAGAGTAATAATGTTTATTCTCAGTGACTTAAGTCTTGTTGCTGGGAGCTCCTTTATACCCCTCATCTCCCTTTGTTTCTACCTCTCCTCTCTACTGCTTTAATCTAGAATGCTTTCAGCTCTGTTTCATGTTGTTAAGATGTTAATATTTGTTTTATTTACATCTTCCCTAATTCATTTTAGTCTCTTTATTAACTCTCCATGGGTTCCATTATATTTGCTCTGCAGTTGGGTATGTTGCATTGGGCTTTATCCATTATTATTTTCTTTAGATGTTGATGAATTTGCCAGCTAGAATTTCCCCAATTGTGTCTATTTGAATTTCAGTTCTGTGCCACAATATAAAAACAACCTGCTGACAGATTGTTATTTGGTTTTCCTTCCAAAAAATGGTGAGTAAAATCCATTGTCTCTGAAATGACAGAAATACCTTTAGGATTTCAGGCATTTCAAACAAATAACATTTAGTCATATAGCCAACATGTCTAGTCTCAGAAACATGGTTCTTCAATTCCTGTCACTTATTTTTCATTTTTTTCCTGTCTTCTAATGTCTTCTAAAAGTCAATAAGCTCTCAAATTTATTGGTGTCTATACATGATTGACAATTTATATTATCCTACTGGGAACCTCATTCTATAACATAATGGAAGGAGTATTTCTATATACTGTATTTGAAGTCAGAAAGATCTGGATTCAAATACTGTCACTGCCCCTTATGATTTGCATTTTGGGCAAGGAATTTACTTTCTGTGGGCCTCAGTTTCCTTATCTATAAGATGAGGGGGTTGGACTGCATGGTTTTTATGGTATACTACCACTCTAAATCCCAAGGTCAGGTGCAAAGCCAAGATGGTAGCGTAGCAAGCAGGAAGAAGTACAGACAAGTTCCCTAACCCAACTCCACAAAGATCTAGGGAAAAAAGACACCCAAAACACAGGAGTAGTTTTTATTGGAACAGCCAATAAAGAATCATGAGTCATGTTTCCTATCCGCATCAGTGAAGTTAAATAGAAAGTTCCACAAGCACTTGAGGTAAGATCGAGCAAGCAGTATGACACATAGAACATTTTAGCATACAGGACCTGAAAGAAGACATGGGCTATATGTGAGGACAACACAATATCCTAGATCTATTCAATTGGAATTTAATCTTACATAATATGCAAGAACTAGTGTCAGATTCATAATTTACTTCCCAGTTTTGGGTCACAGATTCAGGGTGGATTAAGGAGGGGAGCTCTGCCTAGGAGTGTCATTCCAGGATGATGAGTAATCATGGGCCACAGCCTGTATACAGATGGAGTACCAATTTCAGACACCTCATCTTCCAATGTATTCTCTATGGGGATATGTGTATCTCCTCTCTCTATTAGAATTTAATCATTTTGTCATTGTTTAGTCCCTTATAGTTGTTTCTTTCATGTTTAGTATTTTATGTTTCTCAGTGTTTCTATACAGCTATGCATCTTTTCATCTGGAATGCTTAGAAATTCTTTCTTTTATTAAAAGTTATTTTTCCCCCTGTGAAGTCAAATTTAGCTATGCTTGGTAAGTTATTCTTGGTTGTAAACTTATATGTTTTGCTTTCTGGAATATTGTATCTTAAAATCTCTGCTCCTTTATAGCAGAGGATTATGACTTATTCCTAAGTACTTTATTTTTTTTCTTTCTGGCTCTTTACAGTATTTCTTTTTTCTTTGACCTGGACACTATTGTTCTGGGGGTTTTCTTTTTGAGAGTTTCTTTAAGGAGGAATGAAATCAGTGGATTATTTCTATTTTTACTATGTATTCTGTTTCTAAAAGTTCTTAGAAGTTTTCTTATATGATTTCTAAAATACACACACACATATATCTATATATGGATATAGATATATAGGTTATTTTATGGATATCATTTTCAGTAGTCTAATAATTCTCAAATTATCTCTCCTCAATACTTTTTCTGGTGTTATAAAATAATGGAGTTTAGCAGATGCCCAGGGGCTCCACCTGATTGATTTAGTATTGTTTGAATTGGTTGAGAATGAGAAACTAAGTACCTACTTGGGAATGATTGGAGGCCACACCTGGCCTGCCCCAAGTGACATATACTGCTGACATCAGTAGGGGGACCACTCTCAGCCAACCAACTTTAAGGACCTCTCCTTTGGGGTGGGAGAGGAAAAGCAGAAAAAAGGAACCCTCACTCAGAGAAGCTGTCTTCTTTGCTGGTGAGTGGAGGAGCATACCGGAGAGGGACTGCACAGCTGACTCCCATTAAAACTACGGACCCCAGGTGGTAAGTGTAATTGAGGCCAGCTCTTTGAGCTAACTGATCAAGAAACAAGATTGGGGTTTGAGCCAGTCTTTGCTAGAGCCAGGGAGCTTATTCAGTGTCAATTCCCTTATTCCCTTGTCCCTGGCTTTATTAACTTCACTTTTGTTGTAAATTTTATTCCTATTAATAAAACCTGGTTTGTTTGTGGAAAAGAGGCTATTATTCTCCTTTCTCATTAGCTTGGGAGAAATAACTAATAATGGCAGTTTGGAAGGGAGGAAACTTTGGACCTAGAGGTCTCTCATTATTTTCTGAACCCCAATATTATGGCAAGCCACCCAATTAGCTCTCCCCATAATAAATTTGGACTTTGAATTAGCTTATTTGGAAACAATCTGGGGATTGCATAGACTTAGTTTAGAGTTAAGAGAATTTATCTGTATTTCTGTATTTCTTTTTTCCTTCTTTCCTTATCTTTGATTTTTATTAATTTCACCTTTGTTGTTTAATTAATTCTCAAGTAATAAAATCTGATCTTTTTGTGGAAATAAAGCTGTAAGGCTCCTTTCTTATTGGCCTGGGAGAAATATCTAAAAGGGCAGTTCAGAGGGGAGGGAACTTTGAACCTAAAGGTCCCTCATTATTTCTGGGATGCCAAATTTTCAGCAAGTCACCCAATTAACTTTCCATATTTTAAATTTCGGCCCCTACATCCCCATCCACCCATTAAATCAATACATTGATTATATATATATATATATATATATATATGAAGTCATGCAAAACATATTTCCACATTAGCTTTGTTGCAAAGAAAACACACAAAATAACAAGAAAAATATTGTTAAAGTATGCTTTAATCTGCATTAAGAATTGACTTGAATTATATTTTTTAGTAGAGTAACTAAGTTTTTCACAGGTGATCATCCTTACAATGATGTTGTTATCATGTACATTATTCTTCTGATTCTGTTCAATTCACTTTGCATCAGTTCACATAAGTCTTTGCATATTTTTATGAAGCCATCTTGTTCATCATTTCTTTTAGCACAATAGTATTCTATCATAGTCGTTTATACCTCATCTTGTTTAACCCCTCCCCAATTGAGGTAGATCCCTCAATTTCTAATTTTTTTGCCACCACAAAAAGAGCTGCTATGAATATTTTTTTTGTAAAAATAAGTCAATTTCCCTGTTCTGATATATTAACACAGATACACACACGCAAACTATTTTTGTTGTTTTTTATGTTGTTATTGTTGTTGTTGTTTGACTTTCTCAGTGGGATAGAAAAGAAACTGGGAAGAAGAAAAGATTTTAAAATTTAATTTAAAATAAATTCTTTGCTCTACAAGTCATTGGGGTAGAAAGTTTAAACCTTTTATTAATTCTGGGGAGTGGTCTAAATTAGTTTTTAACTGCATTTTATTATTTAAAATTTGTCTGGAAATAATTCCAAATGTGTTTGCAATTTTTCCTTTCTTTTTTTTTCATCTTTTAAAAGTATTGTCTCCTTTTTCTCATATGGAGATTTCCATTGTAATACCACTTGGCATATATGATCAAATAACTCCCTGTAGCCAATATACCCATGGAAACAGTCCTTCATGGACATCAATTCCAATCAATCAATCAATCAACCAACAAATAAATAAATAAATAAGCAAACAAACAAACAAACAAACGAATGAATGAATGAAACAAAGGGAGCATAGAAAAGAGCTTGAACATAATAAATACATCAAATCAGGCCAACAACTGTTTTATTCCCTACTCTGTTTAAAATATTGTACTAGATATCATGAGGTTTAGAAAAATAAGAAATTATCCTCCCCACTCTACACTCTTAAGGATTTACATATTTCTTTTAAACCTACTGCTAGATTCACATTAAACATATTGCCCAATTTCTTCAAATCCAGGAACATGAGGGTTAAGGTGTATTTTCAATAGGCTTCTGATCATTTTAAATTTTAACATCTGACAGAATTTTGCTTTGAACCCTTAGATGAAGCATACTTTTTCCCTTGAGCATCTGGAATGGAAAGGTTCTTAAACACTTACATTATATTATGTTATATTGTATTATGTTATAATAATATTATAAAGTGATTATATTTATATTACATTAGTAAGAGAGAGTAGTTTTTCTACAAATCTATAATGTGCATGATAGAAACATGCAATGTTCTGTGCATATGACCTACATTAGAATTTCTTGGGGGCAGCTAGGTGGTACAGTGGATAAAGCACTGGCCCTGGATTCAGGAGGGCCTGAGTTCACATTTGGCCTCAGACCCCTGATACTTACTAGCTGTGTGACCCTGGGCAAGTCTCTTAACTCTCATTGCCCCTCAAAAAAAATCTAATACTAGTCTATACTCCAGTTTCCTCTAGAATAATAGTTTGAAAGCTTGTCACACGCTAATACTAATGTTGAATATGACATGAACTTGCTCTTTACTTAGAGGGCTTGAGTTCAAATCCCACATCTAATGTTTTACTACCTGTGTTAGTATTTAACCTCCCCAGTCATAAGTTTCCCCATTTATAAAATGAAGGAGGTACATTAAAATGATTTCTAAGTTATGTTCCTGGTACAGATATATATATAAAGCCATACATGAAAGGAATCCCCACAAGTGTGTCCATATAGATTCTTTCTTTTTTTCTTCTTCTTTTCTTTTTCTTTCTTCTTTTCTTTTCTTTTCTTTTCTTTTTTTTTGGCAATGACGGTTATGTGACTTGCCTAGAGTCACACAGCTAGTAAGTGTCAAGTGTCTGAAGGCCGAATTTGAACTCAGGTCCTCCTAAACCCAGAGCCAGTGCTTTATACACTGTGCCACCTAGCTGCCCCCTTTCAATCTACATCCTGCTAGCAGTTCTATAAGGAGGAAAGAATTCTATGATTTTATAATATGCTGAGTTTATCCATATAACTCAGAACTCTCAGCAACTAGCTCTGCTTTCTAATTGCAACATCAAGGTTCCTCTTTATTCCAAAGCCCGGTGTAAATTTCCCCAGTCCTGATAGATGCATACCTCATGTTCTATTCAAATAACTAGTAATTTTGTAAAGTGCTCAGAGACTAAGGTTCATAAATCGCCACCGTGGCAGGCATTTGTCTCAGCACCAAATCTATCTTGAACTGTAAAATTACCAATTTAACTCTCAAATAAACTCATTTAAGCTGTATGTTTTGTCAGACTCCCCTTTCTTTGTGCATAAATATTACTGGGGTCATGAATCATGTCTAGAAAGTAGTGACTAACTGCCTGAATCAAGATATTTCTAATAGACTACAGCAAAGAAACACAGCCAGATATTGAGAAAGTTTCCTAAGTCCTGGCTAGAACTGCATTTCCACGCATTGTGCCCCACCAAATATTATGGGTCACAATCAGAATTTAAAATAGAGCTCTCTACAATTTATCTTTCCCGTCACCACCTAACCCCTAAGTAAATGGAAAGGTGTTTCTTTAGAAGCAGGCCCATTTGGATTTCAGGTACAACAAATCTGCAATGAACATACAATTTTCCCTGGGACTTAACATAGGAGAGTGATACCAAATTGCACTCATTGGTAATGTCTCTGTAAGCCATGAATTCTTAGTCTCTTTACAGAGAAGCTTTGAGAGAAAACTAGTCATTAGGCACGACCCCATAACTGGGTATAGTGGCTCTCAAAGAGGCAGTCTTAGCAACATGCTAAGAGAAGCAATTCAGACTACTGAAGTTCCAGACCAAAGCAACCAAGTCTGCGTTAAGGCCATTTAACAAAATTATCAGACTGCCTAAAATTAAATTAAAATATAAAATGCAAATAAAGTAAATGCAGCTATTCCTGTTAAGGGGACAAAAAATAGTTAAACAATTTATAAGATTAAAAATTCTGCCAGTCCTAAAATAACTCAATAATTCTAGGTCTATCTGGGTCTCATTTACCTTATTTTTTAAAAGGAGGTCATTAGAATAGATTATCTATGTCCCTTCTAGTTCCAAATGTATGATTCTATAACTTTTTAGGGAAGAACTTTAAAAGAAAGCTAATTATTCATTAAAATTCAATAAGGAAGACAGCGGGCCACACTTAAGTGAAATTGTAAAGCATAGCTGCCTCCTTTCAATGTCTTCTTTCCTTTCTAATGCCCAGGCATCTCATTTTATGTATAAAGTACCTTCATGTGCTTCCCTTCTTCCTTGATCCTGCTCTTAGCTAGTAAATTTATAGAATGACAGAGCTGAGTGTAATAATAGAGATAATCCAATCTGATCACTTCATTTCTAGAAGAGGAAATGGGGATCTAGTGAAAATAAAAAAAATTGCTCAAGATCATGGAGTTAGGGGTCTATAGAAGAGCTAGGTAACAGAGCTAGGTTAAGAACCCAAGATTCCAAAGTTCCAGTGTAGCACACTCTCTATGATACCACCACTTCCTGAGAAGAGATCTGATACGCAAATGTATAATTTTATTTCAGGGAGTGATAGTGATACAGAATTATCATTTGTGTGGGGAACTGGTAGGGAAGAAATTCCCCTTACTGTCAGGCAGCTAGGCTATATAGTGGATAGAAAGCTAGACTTAAAGTCAGAAATATTGGAATTGTAATTCTACCTCAGAAACTTGCTGTATGTTCCTGAACAAGTAACAGCCTTTCTCATATTCAACTTCCTCATCTGGAAAATCGGGATAAAATCAGCATGTACCTTAACTGTTTTCAAGAGGAATAAATAAGATAATACTCAAAACACCCTGTAACCCCCAAAGTTCCATAAAAATGTCATTTACTCTGTTATTGGCAACTGTTCTGCTATTTATAATTTTAGAGAGTTAAATGGGGCCCCAAAGAAGTTGACTTGTTCAGGATGACATAGTCACTATGTGCCAGAGGTGGGACCTGAACCAAGGTCTTGGTGGCTCTGCCACCCCATCCCTAGCTACTGTTTCTCATTGTATTTGATAGTTTATTAATGATACAAACTTAAAGCATTCAACTATAAGACCTACAAATGCTATTATTCTCCTTGATCTCCTATAATTGTTCTGTGGATATTTTCATTTTAACAGTTGCCTAAGCTAAAGAAATGGCTGACTAATGGTGAAATTTCAGCCATCACTGAGTAGACAGAGTTTATATTTTAGGGCAGGAATATTCACGACATTTCTCAAATGATAACACTTAATAAATCTGTTTTTAATAATGGTAAGAATGGTTTATGTTTATACACACAATAGTACCAATGTCCATAATAGTCAATGGTGATTAATCCTTATGGCTTCTTGGAATAATGGCAGCTTGCTTCCAACATGGAATTAACTGAGTTTCCCTGACCTTGGGCTTAGCAAATGCCCCTAAGAATAAATGACATGCAATTTTGGTGTCAATGAGATCTAGGACTCATGACATTCTTGGTATGGACACTATAGAACTTGATTCCCCCTTCTAGTAGTTACTCCCTCTTCCTGTTCCTTACATTATGCCAGGAATAGCAACTTTAATGCTTTGGAAGAAAAGTAGCTATTTAACATGAGAACATCAGACACTTGGGAGACTGAGAAACTTAGTAAGCCTCTCGGGTAAATACACAAACACATAATGTACATGAGCACTTTTGAAAGAGTGGATTCATATATAATAGGGTGACTAAGCTAAAGAAACCTTGAAAATGATCTAGTCCAACCTTCTCATTTTACAAATGAAGAAACCAAACTCCATAGCAAGAAAGGGATTTGGCCACAGTCACACAGTGAGCTTAGTTTAGTTAGTATATTGACAAAAAAGAAGACATATCAACAGAAAAGAGGTCACTCAGCTGCTGAATGTGCCCCTCCAGTCTCTCTGCTAATTAGTTAGCTTTGATTCCAAAAATTTTCATCCAAAAACATTTAGGGAAGCTGAGAGTTCCAATCTTTAGATTTTTAAATATCAGAGGTAAAAAATAGCCTTTATCCACACATCGCGGGAGAGCAACAAAAAACTTCAAGTCTGACGCCTCTCCAGGAAATGATCACCCCTGCTCTGAAGAATTCTATATCTTCACAGTAGCACAGAAGAATATCATGATCCATTATAATTACTGTCCCTAAAGCCTACAATGCATTTATTCCATAATGTGAGGGAAGATTAGCATCACTGAGTTTTTAAATGTATTTAGCTTGGACTCAGTTGTTGGGTTTGGAAAGCAAAGCATTTGAAATCATATTGTATCAATTCTCTGATGGCACATAGAGGTTTGTTGACTAGGTATCTGGCAAATACTTCAGATCGTTGCTATTGGCACACATATCTAACAGATGTTAGAAATGAAAGTCTGACAGTTTTTATGTTATAATTAAATATCTCTTTAGTTGACAAGTGCTTTTTAATGTAATTTTAATCAAAAGTAATAACTACCAATAATTGCTATTATGATGATGTTCAGATTTGACCTAAAACCTTGAGGAATTTCAGGAAGTTGCTTTCTGGTAGGAAGATAATCTAATATAGAAGTATCAATTCTAAGTTACTTAAAGGCAATGAATAATAAGAACCTAGGGTTCTACTACAAATGAATGGAAAAACCACTTAATCAATGACACAGCACAGGATATCTTATCAATACTAATTTATGCATATGAGCATAAAAATGCTATTAAAATACATGTGCAATGCAAAGGAATATACAGATAGTGTCCTATAATCTAGACTAGGGGAGGTTAGCAGTGCAACAGATATTCCAAAACAATGGTTAATTTAGAAGTTGTTTGCCTTTTTTATTTTTTAACCCAGTTCTGCCTGGCCTCAAGTCCATCTCTTTACTCACTATTCCATGCTGCCCCTAATATTTTCCTATTCAGTCCCTGTAGGTTCCACATCAACTTCCCCTAAACTCGTTTAATATTTTCCTATTTCCATTTATTCCTTTCCTTATGCCTAAAGAAGGCCTTTAGGTCTTATGTCCAAAATATACTACTCCATCATCTATAACTGTTGAAATCCTACCTATCATTCTTTTTAAAAAAATATTTATTTTATTCTGAACTTAAAAAATAAAACAAGGCTTTCCATAACATAGTAGAATGGCCAGGTGGGGGTGGAGAACTAAATGCACACGAAACTGCTAATCTGTTAAGTACAACTTGCTATATATATTTTAAATATATAATAAAGTTATAATGTAACTTTCTTTTTTTTTCTTCCCTCCCCTTAATGGTAGCCACCTCTATGGGTTTTTTTTAATATTGCTAGACTCAACACCTACATATTAGGTTCTTTATTCAACAGTATTTATTAAGCACCAATAATATACAAAGTTCTGAACTAGATAATAATTTATATAGGTTTTAAAGTTTGCAAAGCCCTATACTTATGTTGTCTCATTTGAAGCTCATAATAATCCTGTGAGACAGGTGTTATTATCATCACCATTTTAGAGATAGGGAAACTGAAGCTGGGAAAACTGGTGATTTTTGCAGGGTTATGCAGCGTGTGTATGCCTGAGGCAGAATTGAAATTTGAGATTTCTTCATTCCATGTCCAGGGCTCTTACTCACTGAGCCACCCAGGTAGGCATAGCTGCCAGGGGCAAAGGTGATAGTTCTTCTCTGCTCTACTCTGGTCAGACAACAGATGAAGTACTATGCTTAGTCCATTTTAGGAAAATCCTTGATAAACTAACATGTATTCAGAGGACAGAAACCAGAATAGTAAAGGTTGAGTTTAAACCAAACAAAGATTGTTTGAAGGAATTTGGGATGTAGAAGACTCAAAGCTTGATGACAGCTGATTTCCAGCTTTGAAAGGTCTGCCATACAAAAGAGATGAGTCATGTTTAGTTCAGACCAAAGAGAAGAAAACCAAGAGCAATGGATAGCCATTACAAAAAAGCAAATTTAGGTTTGATGTGAGGAAAATTTTTCTAATTAGAACTATCTAAAAATAGAACAAGCTGCATGAAGAGATATTAGGTTTCCCCTCCTTGTAGCTTGTTAAGTAAAAGCTGAATGACTACTTGCCTCTTTATTTTTTTTTTTGTGGGGCAATGGGGGTTAAGTGACATGCCCAGGGTCACACAGCTAATAAGTGTCAAGTGTCTGAGGCCAGATTTGAACTCAGATCTTCCTGAATCCAGGGCCGGTGCTTTATCCACTGCACCACCCAGCTTCCCCTACTTGTTTCTCATATTTTAGAAATGGCTTGGAATGTATAAGTATAGCCAAAACATTGTGCTAATGTCAATTATTCTACCTCTCCAATCAGACTTTAAGTCTTTCTATAGAAACAATGATGCTATACTTTTTGAACTCTAATGCTCGTACAATACCTGGTACAATGCTCTGCATATAGTATATACTCAGTAAAGGTTTGTTTCTGTTGTTTTGACAATTATGATTAAGATGATGATGAGGGGATAACCCATCTGCTTATTTCATTCCTTCACATTATTCCTGCCTTCCATCATTACCATGGAGCATTGACAGCTGATAAGTCTCTAATATTTCCCAAAAAGCCAATCCCTCAATTCCTATGCCCAGCTTTATAATATCTATTCAAAGTTTCTAATTCAGGGAAAATAGACTGCAAGGACTCCTGGGATTCTTCTAATCCTATTTGACTCATTGTGTGCTTATCAACTCCAACTGCCTGCTGAAATTGACTGACATCAACAGATCTTTCCCCAGGGAGTCAAAGGAACACCTTCAAGCATACATATTCTAACAGTTCAGACAAAGACTAGTGAATCCTTGAACAGTGTTGAGCCTGATTATGACAGAACTATGCTCCCAGATTCACACAATGCAGATGGAAATGAAAAAGGACGAAGTGTGCCATTTGAACAGATGCACTCAGCTTTGGTCTTATTCTGCTTGGCAGGTTCTATCACTGGAAGTCCAATGTACCTTTCTGTGAAGAGGTACACTAGTTAGAAAGTGCTTGACCAGAATGTTGGATATATGCTGGCATGATTTCTTGAGGAAGAAACTGTCCTAAATAAGCTTCACCTCTAGCTTAAAATTTATAATCACCTGGACTCTAGTCTATATTCTAAGTTATACTGCTTACTTGCTGTGTGACCTTTAGTTAAATCAGTTTCCTCATCTGTAAAAAAGGAGTTGAATTACATGGATGACTAAGGCCACTTCCAGTCTAAATGTCCAGGATCCTCTTTTTTTCCTATTTATTTTCTCTGCCACACTCAGGCAGGTGCTGAGTGTCCCTTATTTTCATGATTCTATGCCTGTTCTCCATTACCCTTCCATATACATGCTATTTTCTAATTCTTCTCTATTATTTCAAAGCTCTCACAGGCACAATGGTTGAGCCACAGTACTGAAGGCAAAACCATATGATTATGACTAATTACTAATAATAATACTAGAGATAACTCCTAAGAGTCACATTTAAAGTTTGGCCACATTAATTTTTTAGCAAAAGTTAAATAAACACCATTAGTAAAAGTTTATTCTTTCTTTAGGCTGCAGGAATAAAAATGCCTTCTTAAGAAGCTTCATTTATTTTAAGGAACAATGCAGACTGAGAACCAATGAACATTATGTTGGGGAATAAACTTTCATATGTAGCATTTTGCTTTCCTGGATTTTGGTGGGTACTGAAAAGCATATAACACTCACAACCACCACCACCACCACCACCACCACCACCACCACCACCACCACAACAACAACAAAGCAGAAATTATTTCAGTGTCTCATTTTGTGTGATATGCAATTTAATATTTTAGTATATTTTCAAATATATATAAAGCAAGTGAATATATGTGCATATTCATATATATGTAAATATATACATACATACAGATATGCACATAAATGACCTTTCTGTAATCACAGGCAACATCATGAACAATTTCTGAATATGTCTACAAATAAAGCTTGTAAGTAGTACAAAGAATATTGGCTTTGTTGCCAGAAACAATGGATTTCTATCTTAATCTTCCCCTTACTATATGATGCTGGGCAAGTCAGTTCATCTCTCTGTGAATTAATTTCCTCATCTACAAAATAAGGAGGTAGAACACATGACCTCTACATCTCCTTTCAGTTCTATATCATATGAAATAATAAAATGGATCTATAAAATACTGGGTGCTCCAAAAGTCTTAGTGAAGTTTTAAGCTTTATTGAATTAAAACTACACTAAGACTTTTAGAATGCTCTGTGCTTAAAACTGCGCTAATACATTTTAAGTTTTAATGGCTTAAAATAGCAATAAGACTTTCAGAACACCCTGCACTTAATAAAATGATTAGAGGAATTGGGCATAATTATACAATATGAGCCTCAGAGTCAGGAAGACCTGGATATAAATCCCATTTATAATGCATAGCACCTATATGTGACTCTTGGAAAGTCACTTAAACTCTCATTACCCTCAGGAAAATCTATATGACAATTTCAAAACAAGTGTTGTTCTGAGTTGGTAGAAGGGAATTTCCTTTCAGGGAGCTTCCTACACTGGTGAAATCACAAAACCAGTGGTTTTTTTTTTTGGTTGGTTTTTTAAATAAAATTCCTTAATGGCAACTGGCCCTTAAAGCCATAATATTTTAACGGAATATGTTGCAATCTCAACTTGTCAAGTCTCTTCAAGGAGGTAAGCAGAGGCTCAATTTATTTCAGCCAAAAAACCTCTTTGTCTAAGAAACAGAAATTATGTTTCTGTTTGGTAACAACTGGTGGGAGAGACAAATCCTAAAGAATAATATGTCACTCACATATCAATTAATAAATAAACATTTATTAAGTTCCTACTATATGTCAGGTACTATGCTATTTGCTGGGGATACAAAAAGAGATGAAAGAAAGCCCCTGCCCTCAAGGAGTTTATAATTTAATGGCAGGAGACAAATGAAATAAATACGCAAATACATGTATACAAAGCAAGCTATAGACATGATAATTAGGAAATAATTAATGGAGAGAAAGCACTAGAATTAAGAAGATTTGGGTAAGGATTCCAGTAGATGGGAAATGTAAGTCTCTTAAAATGGAAACTATTTCTACCACCATAGTATTTTCTGCTTTCTTTCCAATTATTTATTTTGAGTAATGGGGGAGGGGGATTTTCCCACAACAGAATCTCCTTGGCTATTTTTTGGTCAGGTTTCTCTTCTGGATCCCTATAGACAATGGAATGTGATAGAAAAGATGGGGGGAGAGACCTAATTGCTTTATGATGGAAACACAGAGGGTGGGAACATTCTATCTTAAAATATATGAATATCTGTGAACTTGTTACTATTTAATAAGCTTGTTAAACTAAATTCAACTAAAATGGAATTAGAAGAGTCTGTTCCAAATTAATATTCCCCTGAGCCAGTTTTAAAACCATATCAGATTCTGAAATTGAACATCCTGCTTGTGGCTTTCCACAATGATGTACAGTATCTCAGCAAGGGATCACCAGGGCCGTGTTTCTCTGATGCATTGTTGTATAATGCTTCATGACCAATCTCTAGGAAGAATGTGAATTTCTGAAACAGGTCCTGTCTCGGCTTTTTTTTTTTTTAGGTAGTTTTAATAAAAATCAATGTAGGGATCAGACATTGGAGCAATCAATTAATAAAAAAAAAAAGCAATGACAGAAGAAATGGAATGGAGCATTACTCAAGCTTAAAGAAAAGAATCATGTAAAGACTTGTTAGGCTTGAAAAGAATTGAGCTGCTAAAGTTGTTAATGGCCTATATTAAATTGAAATCCCACTATCCCATTTTCAAATCCTTGAATAGGATATCCTAGGATTCTAAGAAAGAATAAAAATCTTTTCATCCTCACTATGTCTACTCCTACCTATGGTTCCTCATTAAAAAAAAAAAAATAAGGCTGATTTTTTTTAATCTTAGTTCTCATTTAAGAACAGTCTTATATTAGAAGAAATCCAAGTTTAGGCCAAATTCTGCGTTAGGATAAGTAAAACATGATGGAAGAGACAGAAAATATAAAATATATCAAGATTTATATCCGATTATATACACAATTCTTGCAAAGACATAGGATAAGTATAAATTTTTTCACATAGGTTCAGGTAATCAATTACACAAATAAAGAGTAAAGGAGAGGGATTTGATTTAAGAAGAGGTTATACAGGAAACATATAAGGCTTTTATTTTTATTTGGGAGAGGTGGGCATGGAGTAGCTATGTTGGAGACAACAGTAAGGTCAGAAAAAGGATGCAGCAACTGTTTGCAGTAGGTAAGAAGGCAATGCTCTATGCTAGTTAAAAGACAAATTTACTGAACTCTTTTTTTGTCTTTGTCTGTTTTTCCAAGAATATTTTTAGGACCTGGAAGAACAGAAACAAATGGATAACAAGTACTGGAAATGCAGTACACATACTCAGGTAGCACCCTCAAAGAGGTTAATTTGGTTCAGCCTGATAAATTGAATCCCAAAGTAGTGAAGTAGTTAAAAATAGGATTGATAAGGAACCCTTAGTGATTTGGGGTTTTTTTGTTTGTTTGTTTGTTTGTTTGTTTTTTGCGGGGCAACAGGGTTAAGTGACTTGCCCAGGGTCACACAGCTAGTAAGTGTCAAGCGTCTAAGGCCGGATTTGAACTCAGGTACTCCTGAATCCAGGGCCAGCACTTTAACCACTGTGCCATCTAGCTGCCCCCTGTTTTTTGTTGTTGTTGTTGTTTGTTTGTTTTTTGCGCCTTAGTGATTTTTAAAGATAGCTTAGTGAATGGATAGATTATAGTTAGAGTTAATGTTTGTTTATGACCTCTAAATTCTGTCTTTCTGCATTTTGATTCCTTCTTCCATTTTACTTTTGTGATTAGAAAAAAAGAATGAGAGGCTTTTTTTTTGTTTTAATCACAATTTCATAGAAGTTTTATGATTTTTTTAGATGAGAGGTTACAAACTCAAATATAAGCAGGTCTGTAGAGCTACATATTGACTAAGAAAACTACAAATTAACATTATCAATGTTGTATTTTTAAAATTTATTTGAATAGCCCTCATTGCCAAGATATATATGCCAAGATGGTAGAGGAAAGGCAGTGAGTTCTCAAACTCATGACACGATCCCTCCAAAGAAATCCAAATAATGCTATAGGACAATTCAATTCCTGGAGCCACAAAACCCTCAGAAGAATGATGTTCAGAAATCATCTTCGAACCAAGGGCAGCTTGAAAGGTCAAAAAGAGGGAGCTGCTATTCTGAGACAAGAGTGGAGCTCAACCACACAGTCACCCTGACACAGATCCAGTCCCAGGAAGGCCTCACCAGAGAAAGAGACCTCCCTCCAGAACCTCTGAATCAGCTGCAGTGCCAGTGTTGACTGGAACTAAGCTCACAGGTGAGAGGGCTGAGCCCTTGGCAGGGGGGAGACTACAGGGGTCTATGCTGGTGTTGAGGAACAATTTGGGTTTTCTGCCCCTGCTGGGAACCAGGAGGTAGGCTTGAACAGCAGTGGCCCAGATCGAGGAGGCACACAGGCTTGTTGGAGCTGACAACCACAACACACAAAGCTGATTAGCAAGTTGGTCAGGGGTCATTTACAGACCAGGGAACAGGCCAGGTGAGTGAAAAACCTGCTACTCCTTAAATAATACTACCTAGGACTTCTGAAGCCTGGGATACTGCAGCCTGGATCAGTGCCCCAATTTAAAGAGCTAAAAGTCAAGTAAAAGAAAGGCAAGATGACAAGGAAGATCAAGGTGCACCCTCAGAGGAAGATGTCAATGTCAGGGCTCCTATATCTAGAGCTTCCAAGAAAAATATGAATTGGTCTCAGTCCCCAGAAACACTCAAAAAGGACTTTGAAGATAAAGTCAGAGAGGTAGAGGAAAAAATGGAAAGAGAAATGAGGGTGATGCAGGAAAGACTAGAAAAAAGTCAACAGCTTGAAAAGCCAAACTGGCAAAATAGTAAAGGAGGTACAGAAGCTCTCTGACAAAAATAATTGCCTAAGAATTAGGATTGAACAAATGGAAGCTAGTGACTTTATGAGAAACCAAGACACAATAAAGCAAATCCAAATGAATAAAAAAATAGAGGGCATTGTAAAATATCTTCTTGGAAAAACTGCTGACTTGGAAAATAGGTCCAGGAGAGATAATTTGAAAATTATTGGTCTACCTGAAAACCATGATCAAGGAAAAAGCTTAGACGTGATCCCAGAAAAACCTGGAAAGACTCATGAACTGATGTATAGTGAAGTGAGCAGAAGTGGGAGAACATTATGCATAGTGACCGCATTATTATTCTATAAGCAATTGTGAATGATTTAACTACTCTCAGCAATACAATGATCCAAGACAATCCCAAGGGACTAATGATGAAGCATACTATCCACCCCCATAGACAGAACTGATAAAAGAGCACTTGTGGATTGTGTGTATATATATATATATTTTATATATATATAAAACCTGGTTGCTGTCTTGTGGAGGGGAGAGGAAAGGGAGGGAGGGAGAAAAATTTGAAACTCTAAATCTTATGAAAATTAATGTTGAAAACTACCATTACACATAACTAGAAAGAATAAAATAAATGTTTGTTTCAAAAAATATTAATAAACCTTCCTGAATTACAATTTATTCTGGTTAAGGATTTTTTGAGGGCAGGCAGAATAAAGGTAGAATTTGATATCTCTGTATTAGGTCATGTGATTATACATATCTTCAGGGTCAGAAATTTTTCATAGTAGCTGGATGGGCTAAGTGATAAACCACTACAGTGGTTTACAGCCAGAAAATCCTGAGTTCAAATGCTATCAGACATTTCTTAGCTGTGCCTTTTGAGAAGTCATTTAACCACTTTGTCCTTCAATTTCCTTAATTATAAAATAAGGATGATGAACACAGTACCAACCTACCTGGGTTATTTTAAGGATAAAGCAAGATATTTTTTGTAAAATATTTAATATAGTACCTATACTATACTGTACATAATAACTGCTTATTCCCTTCCCTAGATAGCTCATATATTCTTGCAATCTTGCTATATTTTGATTTTTATCTTTTTTGGGGGGGGAGGGGCAAGAAGAATATTAACAAATGTTTTAATTCCTTTTCCTCCAATACTAAAAACAAGGGGAAAAAAGGGGGGGGAGTTTAATAAATAACTTAGGTTTTCCAGCTTTTCTTCTAAGCTGTTCTGTTCTAAACAATTCTGCTGAATTTTTCAGTAAGAGATCTAAATTCATTCCTTATGACTTCTTTCAATCATTCAGATTTTTTTATTCAGCCTTCTACCCATCTGGAGTTGTTGTTATTCTTGTTGTCATTGTTTTTTTAGTAGTTTTGGTTGTTTTCATTCCATTCTCTTTCTGAGGTTCTAGTTAATTCTGCCACTCCCTGGATCAGTGACCTATGGAAAGTAATTTGACCTCCCAGGTTCTCTGTTTATTGATAGAAATTGATTACTTGACCTATAAGACCCTTTTCAACTATCATTATATAATTAAGCTGTTAAAACTTAAAATTACAATAAGATATTTTGGATATTCTATATATTAGAGTTGTTTTGCTAGTTTGTTGTGTGGATCAGAGGAAAATGGTTTCCTGGTGATGAATAATGATGAATCCAGAGGAATTATTCCAATTTACCTGGCATACTTACACAAATAACTAGTCTAAAAAAACCCTTCTTATGGGCAGCTAGATGGAGCAGTGGTTAGAGCACCAACCCTCAATTCAGGAGGACCTGAGTTCAAATCAGGCCTCAGACACTTAACACTTACTAGCTCTGTGACCCTGGGCAAGTCACTTAACCCCAATTGCCTCACTAAAAAAACAAAAAAAAAAAACACAAAAAACCAACAACAAAAAAAAACCAACCTTCTTTTGGTCGTGTTCAGTTTTCTTCTCTTCTAAAACAAGTGATGTGGCCATGGATGAATACAGACAGCAGTGGTGGGCACCTCTACCCCCTCCTAGATATAGGGGACTATACATATATGAATTTAAGTTATTTTCATCGTCAATTTTTAACTAACCTTCACTTTTGCTGACACTGAGCTGTCAGGTACAGAAAGCCCTGAATCAATAATCAGTCACTCTGAGTATAATCAGCTCTAAGCAGTATGCCCAGCTCGTCATGGCCAGTAGTTGCAGGTGAAGGCTTTGCTCTCCAGAAACTCTATAACTGAGTGATGAGACATCGTCTGACAGTGAAGAGGTACCAATTGACATATCACTTGCTGAAGGAGCTGCAGGCTTTGGCAGGGCCTTATATAACTAGCTTCGAGTGATGGTTCATCTTAGCTGATATCATATCCCTTTCAGTTCTGAGTATCTTATTTGGGGAGAATTTTCTTTAATTCTACACGAAGCCTCTCGAGCTCTGGTAATGCCCAAGCTTCAAGACTTGAAGTGGGGTAAGGATGAGCATTAGAGGCACAGCTCTCACGGCAATTATAAAACTTAAAGAACCGTAGGTTTATTAGACATGGAAGGCCTAGTCGGTATCATCTAGTTCAAACCCCATGTTTTACCAATGAGGAAAATAGGCTCAGAAAAAGCAAATGAGTTGTCCAAAGTAACACAGGTGGCTAGTAGCACATTTAAGATTATTTCTCTAGCTCTTTCTATTATAGGACATGATTTCTAAAACCATGATCAGCTGGCTAAATGATTTAGATGGAAAGCTATCCAGTTGTGGTACCTGTTTAGAGTTTTCAGAGGCCACAGCATGCTTACCACCCTAAATTCTTCATTTCAATGAGCATCAGTTTATCAACTGAGATAAAGTATTGAATTACTATTAGGTACGTTGAAGATATTAATACACTGATGCCTCATTCTAGTTTTTGTACACTTTATGCCACTGAGACTCTACAATCCAGGCATTAGCCTCACTTTCTCCCTGCCATGCTTTGAATTTTTGCCCTCCTTATCTCTACTCCCAGGCTTCGCTGGTTTGCTCTGAGTCTCAACTAAAATCTGACTTTCCACAAGAATAAAACTGATGATGATGTTAATGATGGCATAGTGATGATGATGATCACAATAATTGTTGTTCAGTTTTTTAAGTCATGTCTGACTCTTTGTGACCCCATTTGGGGTTTTTCTGCCAAAGATACTGGAGTGCTTTGCCATTTCCTTCTTATGTTCATTTTAGAAATGAGAAAACTGAAGCAAATAGGGTTAAGTGATTTACCTAGGATCACATAGTTAGCAAGTGTCTGAGGCCAGATTTGAACTCAAGTCTTCCTGATTCCAGGTCTAGCACTCTATCCACTACACCACATAGGTGCTGATAATAATAATAATAATGAACAACAACAATAATAGCTCATTTATATAGCACTTTAAGTTTCTCAAGGTGCTTTACAAGATATTAAATATTTTTCCAACAGTTTTGTTTATTCCATTTATTAATTTAGCATTTTCTTCATAATTAGTGAATGCCCTGGCATTCAAAACACTTCATAACCCAGCCCCCTCCTACCTTTCCAGTTTTCTTATAGCTTAGTCTGCAACACATAGTTTTTGAAACAGTAACACTGGCCTCCTGGCTGTTCCATGGACAAAACAATTCATCTCTTAGCTCTCTGCTTTCTCTTTGATTATCTCTAAAGCCTGAAACTCTACCTTCTCTGCTCTGACTACTAACCTCTTTGGCTCCCTTTAAGTCCCAACAAAATTCTACCTTCTCCAGGAAGCCTTTCTCAACCCTTCTCAATTCCATTGGTAGACCTTATGTTACTTTCTATTTATCCTGTATGTAGCTTGCTTTCCTTATCTTTGGTTGTATTAAATTGTAAGACCCTTAAAATCAATGAGTCTTTTGACCTTTTATTGTATCCGCAGTCTTTACCACAGTACCTTCCACATATCAGGCACTTAATACTTGTTTATTGATTGATATATCAATTGGATTGATTGAGATAATTCAAGTGTAAACTTTGGTTCAGTCTCACTACAATTAGTATTCATTCTAAATCAGTGCTATCTAAGAGAATGGGGATATCCTGTAGTATCTTGATCTAATTGATTTCGACTTCTTAATTGCAGCTGTGAATGAATGAATGAATGAGTGAGTGAATGAATGAATGAATGATGAATAGATGAGCATTTATTAAGTTCTGTGTTAAGTTCTAGGAATACAAATGGAAAAGACTCTTTCTGCTCTCAAGGAGTTCACATTCTAATGCACCAAACCAAACAAACAAACACAAAAATCAAACACTAGGTTTCAGCTGCAAGCCAAATGGAAAGCATACATTATACTTATGGCATCTTAGCAAAGCAGATAATAATATTTCTTCTCTAATGTCATTTTCACTGATTAAATCACCATTTTCTGATATTGAACCAATTGATAGGATGAAGGAACTTGCTGGCAAGAACTTTTTTTTCTGGGTCTTCAATAGCTGTGTCTGTAGCACATTCAGGAACAGATGACAGGTTTTACTTCCAGAGAGGTAGTTTACCAGGATTATGGCTGGGGGCACTCTTATAAAAGGATTTCTATTTCCAAGGCTCTAAAGTCAGAGTCTTGAATTGTCTCCATTACTTTCTGTTGCCTCCTATGTATCTTTCCTGTTAAGAAATTCTCCTATTATATGACCCCCTAACTAGCAACTTCATCATAACTAATTAATAGCAAGTCTATGACTCCTTGGATAACCTGATTACAGTGTATTAGTAAATAATCCAAGCGGAATGAGGTGTGGTTCTTATTTCAAGCACTGTCATTTTAAAATATTGTCCTATGAGGTGGAGCAGTTTGGTGCCAAAGGGAAAGAAAAATAACTTTTATGTAAAGGAAAAAAAGATTAAATTACCTGGCAAAGATATTGCCTCTGTTTCTTTTTCTTTTCAGTGTTGAATGTCACCTTTATTTATAATACATACCAGCTTGGGGAGGAAGAGGTGATAATGACTATTTCTGAGAATTTCCTGTTCTAATCAGATAGTGAAAGTCTAATAGGATAAAATTTAGTAAATATAAATATAATAGAGTACTTCACTTGGTTATAAAACATGAACTGCAAAAATATAGGATGGGTGGGGCAGCTAGGTGGCGCAGTGGATAGAGCACCGGCCCTGGAGTCAGGAGTACCTGAGTTCAAATCCGGCCTCAGACACTTAACACTTACTAGCTGCGTGACCCTGGGCAAGTCACTTAACCCCAATTGCCTCACTTAAAAAAAACAAAACAAAACAAACAAACAAAAATATAGGATGGGGAAGAATAACTAGATCATGGTTCATTTGAAAAAGATTTGTGGTTTTAGTTAACAGTAAGTTCAATATGTATTATAAATCTAGTACACATAAATATACATTGTTACAAAATTCTTAGTGTAACTTTCTTCTTTTAAAATTTATAGTTAGATGATAGATAAAAAGAGACAATACATAAATATATAAATTTATATGGCATAAATATAAATATGCACACATATACATATAGGTATGTATATATATGTGAATGTATGCATATATGAAATATATTCAAATATATGTGAATATATTAATATATAGTGAATGAAATATGTGTGTGTGTATGAAACCACATCTGACTATATTCAGATATGTTTTTGTTGGTGTAGGGATTGCTTGATGAAGAAATTCCCTCTGGCTATGCAACTCTTATGTAACTTACTGTCGTAAGAGAGTTTCCTGGGACACTGAGAGGTTGAGATTTGCCTAGCATAACAGAGCCAACATCTGTGAGAAACAAGTCTTTTAGCAAATATTTTTGACCCTTTTCCTCACTGGCTTTCTTTCTTTTTTAAATATTTACTTATTTCATTTTTAATTTATTGAGCAAAATAAGCATTTCCATCTCTAATTAATTTGAGTATTCATAAAAATCAAATTTTTTTGGTTAAAAGTTGTTCTTAAAACAATATTGCTGTTATGGTATAACATGTTCTCTTGGTTCTGCTTATTTTGCTCTTCATTGTTTTTGCAAATCTATCCATGTTTTTCTAAGGTCATTGAGCTCATGACTTCTTATAGCACAGTAGTATTCCATCACAATCCTATACTATCATTTGTTCAGCCATTCCCCAGTTGATGGCTAGTGCTGCAATTTCCAGCTCTTTGTACCCACAAAGCTATTATAAATACTTTAGAACATATAGGTTCTTTTCCTTTTCTCCTAATCATCACTAGAAATAAACCTAGTAGTAGTTTACCTGGGGTCAAAGGGTATAGGCAGTTTAATAACTCTTTATTTTATTAGTCCCAGATTGCTCTCCAAAATGATTGGATCAATTCACAATTCCACCAACAATGAATTAGTACCTCCATTTTCCACATCTCCCACATTTGTCACTTTCCCTTTCAATAATTTTAGCCAATCTGATAAGTGGAAGATGAGAACTCAAGGTTGTTTTAATTTATATTTCTCTAATCAATAATGATTTAGAGCATTTTGTATAACTATAAATTGTTTTTATTTTTTCACTGGAAAACTGCCTGTTGAAATCATTTGACCATTTATCAAGTAGGGAATGACTTGTATTCTTAGAGATTTGACAAAATACTTTATTATTTCAGAGATGAGACCTTTATGTGACAGAATGTCCATATCCTTGTGATCGTTGTGATCTTGACTACATTTATTTGTGTGAAACCCTTTTAATTTAATGTAATCAATATTATCCATTTTATACCTCACTCTGCTCTCTCTCTTGTTTATTCATAAATTGTTCACCTCTCCATAAGTCTCATAAGAATTATCCTCCATGTTCTTCAAGTTTTCTTGTAATATCTCTTTATGTCCAGGTCATGTATCCATGTTGATCTGATCTTGGCAAAGGATGTAAGATATTGGTTTATGTCCAATTTCTGTCATACTACTTTCCAGATTTCCCAAAATTTTTTACCAAATAATGAATTCTTCTTCCAAAAATTTGTCTTTACATTTTTCAAATACAAGATAACTATATTTATTTTCCACTGTGTATTTTATGTCTGCCTTGTTCTGTTGATCTACTTTTCTATTTCTTACCTAGTACAAGATAGTTTTGATAATTACTGAATAATAATATAATTTTAAGATTAGTACTGCTAAACTTCCTTTTATATTTCTTCATTATTTCCTTTGATATCCTTGACTTTTTGTTCTCCCAAATGAATTTTATTATTTTTCTGTAATTCAATAAAAAATATGAATTTAGTTGGAATGGCTTTAACTGTATAAATTAGTTTAGGTAAAATTGTCATTTTATTATATTGTTCCTGTATCCCCATGAACAATGAATATTTCTCCAAATATTTAAACCTGATTCTATTTGTATAAAGTTTTTTAATTATATAATTGTTTACATGGTTTTGGGGTTTATTTTGGCAAGTGTAATCTCTCCTTATTTCTTAACTTTAAAAGAAATCATATTGACTTTTATTTTCATTTGGCTACCTTTATATTCCTCTCCCTCTACCATCTCAGAAAACAATTTCTTATAACAAAGGATAAAAATAATTTTAAAATAAAAAGAGGAAGAAGAGGAAATCAATATATCAAATAAATCAAGTCAATACATCAAAAATCATAAATATATTCAACATTCTATACTCATAGATATTTCAGCTGTGCAAAGCAATAAGGATGGAGGTATCCTCTAATATTTCTTCCATGCTCATTCTTTGTCATTTTGTAACTCATTTTTTTTTTTTTAGTGAAGCAATTGGGGTTAAGTGACTTGCCCAGGGTCAAACAGCTAGTGTTCAGTGTCTGAGGCCGGATTTGAACTCAGGTTCTCCTGAATCCAGGGCTGGTGCTTTATCCACTGTGTCACCTAGCTGCCCCTAGAACATTTTTAATATGTCGATAGATAGCTTTGATTTCTTGATCTGAGAACTGCCTGTTCATATCCTTTGATCATTTATGCATTAGGGAATGACTTACATTCTAATAAATTTCGTTAAATTCCCTATATATTTTAGAAATGAGGTCTTTATCAGAATCACTGGCTGTAAAAATTGTTTTCCAGCTTTCTGATTCACTTCTTATTTTTGGCTTCATTGCTTCTGCTTGTACAAACCCTTTTTAATTTAATTTAATCAAAATCATTCATGCTGCATTTCATAATATTCTCTATTTCTTGTTTGGTAATAAATTCTTTTTTCCACAGATCTGAGAGGTAAACTATCTCTTCCTCTCATAATTTACCTAAGGTATAGCCCTTTATATCTAAATCATGTATCCATTTTGACCTTATTTTGGCATACAGTGTAAGATGTTGGTCTATGCCTAGTTTCTGCCATATTATCTCCCAGTTTTCCCAGAAATTTTATCAATTAGAGAGTTTTTATCCCAGAGGCTGGAATCTTTGGATTTATCAAACAGTAGTTTACTATAGTCATTTTCTACTTTGTCTCCTGTGCCTAACCTATTGATTAATCCACCATTGTATTATTTCTTAGCTCATACCAAATATAATTGTTTTCTCATTTATCTGAAACTATTTTATTGAAATCCATTGTTTTTGATTTTCCCTTGTCTTTTTCCATTCATCTACTTTTATCCCATTTAACCAATACCAAGTAGTTTTGATGACTGCTACTACATAATATAGCTTGAGTTCTGAAAGTTTAAATTTCCCTTCATTTTTCTTTATCATGTTTGATAATCTAAAGATCTCATTTTTCCAAATGAATTTTGTTTTTCTTTATCAAGTACTATGAGGTATTCATTTGATTATTTGATTCATATAGCATTAAATCTATAAATTAACATTGGTAATTAAAGTTTTTATTACATTAGCATGGACAGTCTATAAGTATGGAATATTCATCCAGTTATTTGTTTGTATACATTTATTTATTTAGCGATCTCTATCTACTTATCAAGGTAGCTATTTTTGAAATTGTATCTCTAATTTTCCCAGGCTCTGGAAATAAATTAAAAGTTAAGTGTTTCTATCCCATTATTGATTGGCACAGAAGGGCTTTTTTGTTTGTTTTTGGTTTTTGGTTTTTTGTGAGGCAATTGGGATTAAGTGACTTTCCCATGGTCACACAGCTAGTAATTATTAAGTGTCTGAGGCCAGATTTGAACTCAGGTCCTCCTGATTCCAGGGCCGGTGCTCTATCCACTGTGTCACCTAGCTGCCCCAGCACAGAAGTTTTGACCACCTCTATTTCCCACCACGGTTGGGTCATCCCTTTTCCTCCTTAAGTAATTGGTAGCCGGGGCGGCTAGGTGGCGCAGTGGATAAAGCACCAGCCCTGGATTCAGGAGTACCTGAGTTCAAATCCGGCCTCAGACACTTAACACTTACTAGCTGTGTGACCCTGGGCAAGTCACTTAACCCCAATTGCCTCACTAAAAAAAATAATAATAATAATAGTAATTGGTAGCCTCTGTTCCTAGACCCTCATTCATATTGGTGCTAGGCAATGCCAGCATTCAAGGAGCTTAGCATCCTACTATAGCTCAGAATTCCCTAGCTTAAGATTTCATTAGCCTTAACCTCCTAAATAGCAAAGATTGCATGTATATTCCACCATGTCCTGTCTGTTCTTTATTTATATAAGGAACACTTTGTAATCCAACAGATGCAAATATTGTATGTGATTTGGTAGATTGACTATCTGTCTACCTACCTATCTGTCTATCTGTGTGTCTGTCTGTCTCTATCTATCCATCTATCTATCTCTTTAATCTTGTGGTTTTTAGGTGTTTCCCTTTCTTTTATTGATTTGGGTTTTGGTATTTTGCAGAAATGCTTTTATCTTTTATGAGAGTATATTTTGTAGTCTGTAACACTGTGAGAGCTCTTAATTGGCTTAATTAATTTCTTTGCTTGTTTCTTAGGATTTTCTAAATAAACAGTCTTATAATTAACAAATATGGATAGTTTATTTTTGGTTTTGCCTATTTTTATCCATTTAATTATTTTCTCTTACATTACTATTAATTGCTAGCATTTCTAGAACTGTGTAAAATAATAGAAGCAAGAGTGAGCCTATGTGCTTTACTCCTAAATTTATTGGGAAAGCTTCTATCAAATTACTATTGCATATAATAATTATCCTTGATTTTAGATGGATACTTTTAATGATATTAATAAAAATGTGATTATTTACATGTACTTTGTAGTGTCTTTAAAATATATGAGTCTTGTACTTTATCAAAGACTTTGTCTATACCTATTGAGGCAATCATATTTTTTTTAATTCTAAATTGTGTTAGCATAATGTGTTCTGATAACTTTTTAAATTACTTGTCATTTCATTATGATTTCTACTTGTTCATTTACTATTTTGTTGATTTAATTTTCTGCCTCCTTCATTTTTACTCTAGTTGGCTAATTCCTTATTATGTGTGTATGTATGTATATGTGTGTATATCTGTCTGTATCAGTTGCTATAGGAGCTTGTGAGAATAGAAGCATTGTCCATGGTAGAAACTTCCCTGTCTCTCATAAGATGCAGTCAGAAAATACTCTATATCTTCTCTATAATCATATTCTTTCCCATTGTTCAGGGGATCTTTTCACTGGTCCATTTTGTCTTGCCTGATCACCCCCAGTAGCTCTGATTTCCCCTCTTTGTGCACGTGGAGGTATAAAATTCAGATGTAATAGTCTCCTTGAGCAGAAATTCTTATAGATTATATTCATTTTCATGATTTTCAACTCTCATAAAATATGTCTCTTAACCCCACCCTACTACAGTGCTCTTCTGTGTTACTTCCACCACTGATTTGAGAACTTCTCCTTTATTGAAGTTTAAATCTCTTATTTTCCCAACTCATCTATTCTCTGTTTCTTAAGTTTTCTTAGATACTATAAGGGACATCATGCTATTCTTGTTCATCATTGAATTAATTAAAATAAATTATAGATCCTCCCCATCATCTTTATCCCTTCTCCCCATATATATAACCTCCTGTTCTATAGATTCATCATACAAAAGTGTAAAATTAAAATATTGACTAACCTGTGAAGAGAAAGGAGTGATATAGTCAATTTCATTTCATGCCTCTTTATCATCACTTCTATTCATTCAAGTTCTGGATTTCATTTATATTTTGAAAGAAATTGCTTAATGGCCCCCTCTAGTGTTATTTATTTATTTTGGTGAGGCAATTGGGGTTAAGTGACTTGACCAGGGTCATATAGTTTGCAATTGTTAAGTGTCTGAGGCTGGATTTGAACTCAGGTCCTCCTGAATCCAGGGCCAGTGTTTTATCCACTATAACACCTAGATGCCCTTCTAGTATTAATTTTTGAACTGAAAGTTTATCTTTCTCTTTCTTGATTTTCAGGAATCTCTTGAGCTGGAGGAATTTATTTATTTATTTTTTAATTTGTAATTATTCATTTGTTTACCTTCCCTGTATTTTTAGTTTGATACATGCAAGTAGAAAAATCTGCTCATATGAATTTCTTTTTCTTTTTCTAAATGAATGTTTTTAATGTCTCTCTTTTATTGAGTGTTCATAATTTCCATTGAAGAGTACTTTAACTTTTTAAAGTATGTGATTTAAAACATGTGATTTTGGATTACACCCTAACTTCCCTGGATGTTAAATTTGGATTATTCCACTCACTTATGCATAGTCATGCTACTCAAATTTACTTTTATTTATAGTTGAACATCTTTCTCCTAATTACTTGCAGAGTTTGTTCTGTCATTAGATTTGTTGATTTAATTGTTATCTAAGAATTTAAACACAAATTTGTTGTCATTCATTTTTTTGGGGGGAGGCCATCTATGGATCCATTCAACTCATACTTTGTTTCAAAATATATAACTTCTGGGATAATCTATTATATTATTTGTTGGGTTATGGTATTTAGGTTTGTTGACTATCATGTTTTATTGGAAAATATGTTATTCTGACATTTCTAGGAATGGCAATATGATGTCAGAGTACAAGAAGAAGCTGAGCTTTCCCAATATTCCTTTCCAGGCAACTGTAAAATATTACCTGAAAATTAATTCTGAAACCACAGAGCCAACAAAAGGTTTGGGTGAGAGATTGTTTTCTAATCCAAGAAAAATTAAGAGGTTGAAAGGAGAGGTTTGTAACATTGGGGAAGTGGTTATATCTAATCTGACTTGGTAGCAGCAGCAGTTTCCAGAGCTCTTAAGCAAGAGACATTAAGAGGATCTGGCAACTAATCAGAAAGAAATCCTAGAAGATCATTGTGCTAACACTGGGTGCAGCACATGGTAGTGTTTTGTAACATTATTTTCCACACCCACTTCTTGGTCAGATTCCCATGTCAGATAGGAATGCTTGCAGTTACAAGCAATCAGGGGTCATGATGAAGA
Source organism: Dromiciops gliroides (assembly GCF_019393635.1). Classification (NCBI taxonomy): domain Eukaryota; kingdom Metazoa; phylum Chordata; class Mammalia; order Microbiotheria; family Microbiotheriidae; genus Dromiciops; species Dromiciops gliroides. The sequence goes on from NC_057863.1 coordinate 384,763,887, forward strand.
GTGATAACTGTTAATCACAAGAGACCAGATGTTCTGAGAAACAATACTACTTGCTGTCCCAAGAAAGCAGATATCCTGAGGAGTAGTATTGACTATGGTTGCAAAGAAACAACAATGCTCTCTAGATCATACCTTCTTGGAAGCATTGAAAACTTCTAAAATCCAGGAACCCAATCTGAAAACAACAGGGTGAAAAGTCCTGAAGCTTGGGGAAGTGTTCCCTCATGCCCAGCCTGAGAACAGAACCCAACTTTAGCATAAAGTTAAGAGTCAATAAATAATGGCAACATGAACAATTCAAAAAAATAAGAACTGAGCCATAAAAAGTTACTATGCTGAGAAGAAGATCAAGAAACAAACTCAGAAGACACTGATGTCAAAACAGCTACAAGGAAAGCCTCACAATGGGGGAGAATTGGACACAATCCCCATAAAGGATTGGACACAATCCCAATAAAGATTCCTGGAACGGGGCAGCTAGGTGGAGCAGTGGATAGAGCACTGGCCCTGGAGTCAGGAGTACCTGAGTTCAAATCCGGCCTCAGATACTTAACACTTACTAGCTGTGTGAGCCTGGGCAAGTCACTTAACCCCAATTGCCTCACTAAAAAAAAAAAAAAAAAAAAAAAAAAAAAAAAAAAGATTCCTAGAAGAGCTAAGAAATGATTTTAAAATAAAATAGGAGTGGTAGAGGTGAAAATGGGAAAAGAAATGAGAATGGTGCAAAACATTATGAAAAGACGTATAACAGAGGCACAAAAATACTTAAGAAATAACACATTAAAAATAGAATTAGCCAAATGGAAAAAAGAGATATAAAACTTCTCTGATGAAAATAACTCCTTAAAAAATAGAATTGGGAAAATTGAACCTAATGAATACATAAAACAAAGAGAAACATCAAAAGAAAATCAAAAGAACAAAAAAAGAAGAAAATGTGAAATATATTAAAACAACTGAGAGAGAAATTATCTCGAGGAGAGATATTTTAAGAATTTTTGGAGTATATGAAAATTATGATCTAATAAAGAGTCTTGACAATGGGTATTTCAAGAAATTATAAAGGAAAACTTCCCTGATATCCTAGAATGAGAGGGTAAAATAGAAATTAAAATAATCTATTTATCACCACCTGAAACACATCCCAAAATGAAAACTCCAAGGAATATTATAATCAAACTCTAGAACTCCCAGGTCAAAGAGAAACTAATCCAACAGAAAGAAACTATAGAGTCATAGTCAGGATCACGCAATATTTAGTAGCTACCATGTGAAAGGAGCAGTGGGTTTAGAATATGATATTTTAAAAGTCAAATGAGCTATAATGAAGATGAAGTGGAAGAGGAAGAAGAAGGAGGAGAAGGAGAACAATAGCTAAAACATATAAAACTTTGGGACTTGCAAAATGGTTTACATATAGCATCATAGACATGAGGCAGCTAGGTGGTTCAAAGGATTGAGTGCTGGACCTATAATTAGGAGGGCCTGAGTTCAAATCTGGTCTCAGGTACTTACTGGCTTTGTGACTTAGGCAAGTCACAACTTCTGTTTTCCTCAACCCACTGAAGAAAGAAATGGCAAATCGTTCCAGTGTCTTTGCCAAGAAAACTCCATGAACAGTATTATTTATAAGATCATGAAAAGTCGGACATGACTGAGCAACTGAACAATGACATCAAAGATATAGAGCTGGAAGGGACTTCAGAGGATATCAAAATATAACTCCTTATTTTATAGATTTTCAAAAAGCAAAAAAATAAAATAAAAAAAGCTTGAGACCTAGAGATATAATATGTAAGACCCAAGGTCTTATAGGTAGTAAATACAAGAGTTAATATTTGAACTCAAATTCTGATTCCAGTGTCAGTGCATAGCACATGTGGATTCATAATGTGGTTTTAATCTATTATTTTAGGGTGTAATGCACATTGATAAGGGCTAGCTTTTCTAGTCCAGGTCTTATGTAGTACAGATTTATGCAGTGCTTTTATACATCATATGATAGATACATAAATTCAAACCCAGGTCTTCTTCAGTCTAAGTCAAATGTTCTATTTGATATGAAACACTGCTTCTTTTCAACATTTGTGATGTAAAAATATATGCATTGGAGCAGTTAGGTGGTGCAGTGGATAAAGCATGGGCCCTGGATTCAGTAGTCCCTGAGTTCAAATCCAGCCTCAGACACTTGACACTTACTAGCTGTGTGACCCTGGGCAAGTCACTTAACCCTCATTACCCCACAAAAACAAAACAAAACAAAAACAAACAAACAAAAAAAACAACAACAATACCAAAAGAACCAAAACAAAACAGATTAATAGTCCAGAGGTCCATCCCATGGAACAAGGAGAATTGTGGATTAGTCCAATGATCAATCAAATAATAAACATTTATTATACACTTATTATGTACTAGATACTGTGTTAGCTAAATAATTTGGGGACTAGACTGGGTTTTCTAAAATATTACTAAATTATATCTTAATGATTATTGCAGCAGTTTTGGCAATAACCATTTATTATTAGTTAATATCACATATTATTAAAGTATTGACCAGGTCTCCCTGACTTTCCCACTAGTCATAGGCTTACAGGACTAAACAATTACATATCCAGCGTATTGAGCCAAGAGGTTGAAGAGAGGGTGCATGGAAAGTAAAAGAGACTCCAGGCAAAAAGAGAGCAAGCCTCTCGTGGCCCAGTCTTCTTCCTCTTTTTGATAGAAGCAGCTCCTTAAATACTGATCAAAACTAATTGGATAGCATCATTCAGTTCCATTGCTTGCCATGACTTGAGGGTGGTACACATTAAAATGACCTGTACCTTGATGACATCAGGGTCTAATGGGAGAGACCCCCTGAAGAGCAAAGTCAAAGTCCAGATAGGTGAGGCTTAATACTATCAGTTCACTGAGCTAGTGACAAAGAGTCTATCTCCATGTGTATTACATGCCCTAAAAGCTGGCCTCTCTAAAGTAGGGGAGAAGAAAGGGTTCCCTCAAAAAACTCATTATTAATAATTATTTTCTCACAGTATTAAGGGTTGGGGATACAAAAAGAGGCAAAAATATTCCCCACCATCTAGGAGTTTATAATCCAATTGGAGAGCAACATGCAAGCACATATATAAAAAGTATTCTGGGGCAGCTAGGTGGTGCAGTAGATAAAGCACCAGCCCTGGATTTAAGAGGACCTGAGTTCAAATCTGACCTTAGACATTTGACACTTATTAGCTGTGTAACCCTGGGCAAGTCACATAACCTCATTACCCAGCAAAACAAACAAACAAAAACAAACAAACGAATGAATGAGTAAATTAACAAATAAATAAAAATAAATAAATAAATAAATAAATAAATAAATAAATAAATAAATAAATAAATAAATAAATAAATTCATTATAAAAATGTATTCTATATAAAGGATATATAGGAAATAAATAAAAGAGGGCAAACACTGGAATAAAGGGGGTAAGGAAGGTTTCCTGAAGAAAGTGAGATTTGTGTTTGGACTTAAAGAAATCAAGGTTTGTAGTAAGAACAGAGAAGATAAAACATTCCAGGAATGCTGGACAGCCAGAGAAAATGCCCAGAGCTAGGAAATGAAGTATCTTGTTCATAGAACAATCAGAAGGCCACTATCACTAGATCAGAGTCCATGTCAGGAAGTTAAGTGTGAGAAGATTGGGAAGATAGGAGGGACCTAATTAGGGCTTTGAATACCAAAGCAAGGATTTAGTATTTGCTCCTGGAGGCAATAGGAAGCCACTAGTGTGTATTGAGTAGAGGAGTGCCAAGATCAAAGCTGTATTTTAGGAAAAACACTTTTACTGGCTTAATGGGGAATGGATTGGAGTGGAGAGAAGCTTGAAGTAGACAGACACAGAAGCAGGTGCTTTCAGTAATCAAGGTATGAAATGATGAGAGGCTACACCACAGTGGAGGTAATATTAAGAGACAAAAGGGAGAATATAGGAGAGATGTTACAAAGATAAAATTGAGCAGTCTCTGCAATAACTTGGATGTAGTGGGAAGGTTAGAAGATAAAAGATGGTTAGGAACCAGGATGAGTCCTAGTTTGTGAGGTGGAGGGACTTGGAGGATGATGGTGCTTTCTATAATAATAGGGGTGGGGGAAGATTTAGAAGGAAAGAGAATGGATTCTGTTTTAGACCTATTGAGTTTAAGCTGTCTTCTGGACATCCAGTTTGAGATATCTGAAAGGAAATTGGAAATAAAAAGGTTAGATGTCAGAAGAGAGACTGGGGCAGAAAAGGTAGATTTGAGAATCATTATCATAGATATGGTAATTAAGTTCATATGAGCTTATGAAATCACCAAGTGAAGTAGGATAGAGGGAGAAGAGAAGGCGGCCAAGGACAGAATACTGAGAGACAAATTTGGTTAGAGGAAGTGATCTGTAAGGAGCATTCAGCATAGGAGACAGTGAAGGAACAGTCAGGTAGGAAGAGAACCAGGAGAGAGTGGTTTCCCTAAAACCTATAGAGAAAAGAGAGTCAAGAAGCAGCAAGTGATCAACAGTTTTAAAAATTGCAATGAGTTGAAAGGGAATAAAGAATAAGAAAAGTCCACTGGATTTGGCAATTAAAAGTGATGTTCTATAAGCCAAGGGTCCTATGTGGTAGGACCATTTATCATTATTCTTGGAGCTGTAGAGTCATTACTGCTTATATCCCTTCCCTCTCCTTTCATCTCATTTTCAAAGTGTGATTTCCTTCACTAGTTTGGGGACAATTGCTTCCCTGATTTAAGAGATGAGTTGTTCCAGTTTGGGTGGTTCATTTTTTCCCTAGTGTCCTCTTGTTGTCTTTGCCTCCTCCTAATGCTGCCAGTTTCTCCATGTAAGAAACTATGACTTCCCTAAAATGTGCCAAATAAAGTTAAATCACTTTCAACATTGAATGACCCAAAATACCTGAGAGTAAGACACAGAAAATAAGTATTGACTATTACTTGAGATCATAGGGATTAGAGCTTAAAGGAACCTTCAAGATCATCACGTACATTTACCTCATTTTATAGATGAAGAAACCAAGGTCTGGAGAGATTAAATTACTTAGTATAATACGAATGCCCATTTCTAGGGACCTTTTTTTTAAATTGACAGAACATTAATTCATTACCCATAGCAACAAAAGTTGCACAAGACTAAATCCATAAATACTGAGAGATTATATAATTTGAACTGGAAAGATACTTAGAAATCATCTAACCCTAATTCACCAATTTTCTTTGGAAAAAACTCAGTGCCAAAAGGGTAAAGTTACCTATTCATGTATACACAGGTAAAAACTAGCATAAGTGAAAAGTAGCAGAACTGGAATCAGAAACCATGTTCTCTGATTTAATTCACATTTTTTTTTATCCCAAGTGTTGGGGAATTGAAACCCCAGTACATAGATCATCATCAGTCAAGGAGAAGTAGCTACTATGCCTGAAATCTAAATCTTTCTAACCACATTCCCTTGGTAAAAGTGTGCTTCAGTCTTTAAGTAAAGATTTAGGGTGAGCAGTCCTGGTGCTTCTAAGAAGCAAAGACTAGGGGTGAATGCCATAGCTCACTAGCTGAGTGATTATCATCAAGCCACTTCACTTTTCTGAAGATCAACTTTATCTGTAACCTACATATTATTGTATCCCTACTTCATGAGATTGTAAGGAAGGAACTTTGAAAATCATAAGTGGCCTTTAACTGAATTTTCCTTAGCTATATTATAGTGTGAAATGCATTGGATTTGAAGTCAGAAGACCTGAGTTTGAGTTCCAGCTCATCTCCCTACTAGAAGCATGAGTTTAGGTGAGTCATTTGGTCTCTCTGAGCCTAAATCTCTTCACCTGCAAAATAGGGCTATAATATTTAGGAGTTCTAATGAGATAATGTGTGTAAAGTTCTATGTAAACACTAAAGGATTACATAAACATCAACCTTTATTATCCTTATTTTCTCCCCAATTTTCAGAAAATATAATCAGTCTAACATTTTGTGGTTAATGTGGATACTACTGAAGTAGTCTAGTGGAAAAAAAGCTTAATAGAAAAAAGGCTAGTTATCATTTTGACAAGGGAGGCTTTTTGTATTTTTAAGCCATGAGTAAAGTCATTAAAGCTATCTTGTAACTTCTTCCTTCCTTCCTTCTCTTTCAATTTCTTAGATATGAAACTCATAGCTAATTTGTGGCTTACATGGGGATTTGCCTATATACTTGATGACAATTCATTGGATGGCTTTGATTCTTTTTTGTTTATATGAGCCACACTTTTCTTTATCTTTAGTATTGTAATGAGAAATATTGGCAAATATTGAATCTTTTGGAGGTTGAACATGGAAGTACATATTCCCAATAGCTGCAAAGTCAAGAATTCCCTGAAATTAGTAACATGTTTAGCTGGCTTGCTGCCTGCCATGATGCCACAATATTTCTGGAAAGAGAATGGTACAATGGGTTACAGAAGGAGTGGGAGGAGAAGAAAAATAGAGGGAAACAAATGGAGATTGGTGACACATTGTAAAATAGAATATTAGATGTAGAGTTGGGAAAACCCTCAAATGTCATCTAGAACATAATTAAAGGTTGTAAATTTTATCTTATAGGTAACGCTGAGATTTGGAGGGATAGGATTTGACTGAAATTTGGCTCTAGGAGGGTCTATTTTATCCAGACTAGATAAAGGGGATGGCTTGAGGTACGGTAACATATATTAAGAATACATAATCAAGTAAAAAATTAGGAACAAAAGGAGGCAAAAATGATGAAGGGCGTTTGGATATAAATCAGCAAAATGGTAAAAAAAACAGAAAAAGTATTGTTATAATGATAAACTACAGATGACATATGGAGTCATTAGGTGGAGAATTTGGAAAATAGATCACAAACCTAGAATAGAGGGATTATATTGTAGTGATCTGGGACTTCAACTAGCAAAACATCTTTCTCTCTCTCTCTCTCTCTCTCTCTCTCTCTCTCTCTCTCTCTCTCTCACACACACACACACACACACACACACACACACACACACACACACACACACACACACACCAGAGAATGAATGATAATTTCATTCTCCTTCAAGTGGAAAAAGCAACAAAGGGAAAAATTGCCCTAAACCTGATTCTGATCAATAAGCAGGAACTGGGGGGGGGGGCAGCTAGGTGGTGCAGTGGATAAAGCACTGGTCTTGGATTCAGGAGGACCTGAGTTCAAATCTAGCCTCAGACACTTGACACCTACTACCTGTGTGACCCTGGGAAGGCCACTTAACCCTCATTGACCTGCAAAAACAAACAAACAAAAATGTAGTTGGGAAGAAAATAAATTTTGTTTAAAAAAAGATTAAAAAAATAAAATAATAACCAGGAACTACTTGCTATAGCAGAAATAATCTTAGGAATGAGTAACAGTTTTCCATAGATTTTCTTTTGGAGAAACAAAGGAAAATAAGTGATAATGATATGTATGTTAAAATTTGGAAAGGGGGTGACAAGTGGTTCAGAGAAAGGATAGCTAATATCAAATCAGTGACTTAATGTTTTGTTAAAGTTAGATGATGATATATTGAGTGACTCTCAATGAAATTCTGAAAAAAAAAAGTTTCCATTGAGAAAGTGTGGGCCCACCTAAAGAAGCCCATTTAGATGAACAACAAAATAATTGCTGAACTCAAATTCTTTAAAAAAAATGTATAGACAATGGAAATAAGGGGGGGAAAAGTTCAGCATAATTCTGAGAGGCTGCATGGTATAGTAGATAGTACAGAATGTGGAATCAGGAAAATTAAAGTTCATATGTTGTTTCGGATAACTTGATAGTTGTGTGACACTGAATTTCTTCATCTGTAAAATGGAGCATGATAATAATTATAATACATCATAGGCCTAATAAGGTTGATGTAAATTTAAATTAGATAATGTACATAAAGTGCTTTTCAAATTTTAAAATACTATATATGTTAACTATTCTTATTACATTCCAGAAAATATTAGCCTAGTGATGAATGAGAAGGACGATAAAGAAGCTTTTTTTTTTTTTCTTGTTTGTTTTTAAGCTATGTTAGGGACAAAAGAAGGTTCATAGAATGAATAGGTCTGCTACTGATAATAGATCTTGCTATCTCACCAAATGTGAAAGGACAATATGACAGCATGATAGATTTAGAAAAGAAAGGGTTATTAAAGAAAATCTAGTCTGAAGCCTTCATTTTACAGGTAAGAAAAGAGAGGAACAAAGAGCCTTGACTTGCCCATGATCAGACATTTGAACCCATGTCTCTGATTTAAAAGCCAGTAATGATATAAGGCTTAATTCTTTTTTTTTCCTTTTTCTTTCATCTAAGAGGGATAATCTTTGGATTGGCAAGGATAAAACAAACATTCTTGGAAAGGACTTGAAATTTCAGAAAATTGAGAATATGGCTAGGTAATATCTCTCAGAGGAACATTTCTTATGAATTTCTGATGCCTAAGGAGGACCCAACAATTCTGAAGGCTGAAATGTGTCGTTGTGCCCCTCAGCTTTCTAAATGGAGAAAAATGAAATGTGAAAGATATTACCTTTTCATTAATACAAAAAAATATATGGAATCAACAGAGCAAATAATATATGAATAATCTTAATTTACTATTTTTCTTTCATCACTCAATTTTTGTTTTTGATAATGTTTTTACTTTTCCCAAGAAATTTTATAAATGTAGATTGTGTTTTGTTAATTTACACATTCCTCTTACCTTCCTACAGGCATTGACTGTCTACAGATATCAAGCCCCTTAGCTATAAAATACACTAAGCAGATTGCTTTGAAATGTTCTTACTTTGAAGGTGTTTAAAAAAAAAAAACTGCTATAAATCTGTTATGAGCTGCTTTCTTAATGTGGATAACTTCGCTTGTATATCTTTACATCCCCATTTTCTTCAGGGTTCACTTCAGGTTTTTCAGAAAATCAGTCTCATTTCTTAATATATACTTCCTTCAGTTCCTAAACTCAACTACCCCCCCCCACTCCAAACCCACACGCATACAGCTCTACACATATTTTATACTCTGTTGATTTGCAAGCATGAATAACCAACAGCATTGACAATCTGCATATTACCACTTGAGCATCACAATATTTTCTATATTACATCAAAAGATATGGTGTTTGAGATCAATTCAGATGAAAGAAACCAGCTAAAATTAGCCAACTGATAAATTATTATCTGAGTAGTCTGCTGTTGATTTTTAACCTTTCCTAGCAAGATGAACCATGAACACCATCATGGAATGAGTGGAATGAGCCATTTTCACAAAAATACCACTATTCTCCACCCACCCCCCATCATCATTCATCTACTACAGCCTCTCATAGTCATGGTGAGGGAGGAGGAGGACACATGATGATGCCCATGACCTTCTATTCTGGATATAAGAATGTGGAAGTGCTGTTTTCTGGATTAGTGATCAATATACCTGGGGCAATGGCTGGGGCATTTGTGGCTTTTGTTTTGTTATGCATGTTCTATGAAGACCTCAAGATAGCTAGGGAGACTGGAAGCTGATTTTCAAGTTCTCCCTCTGTCCCTCTATGACACCCTGGCTCCCAACACTTACATATCAAGGAATTTTGCCTGCTAACCTCCAAGCTAGATGGTGCTCTCCCTAAACTGTTGATTTCTGCTAGTAAGCTGAGAAACTCAGTTCTCCACTAGTCGAAGTAGCCTTTTGTTGTAATGATTTCTTGATCATCTACTTCGCTTTTTAATCTTATGTTGTTGTTTTTTGTTTGTTTGTTTTTAATGACAATTTTCTGGACTAGAGTCATTTCTGGGTCCTAGGTGGTTGTGGGAAACTCCTTCCCACCAATAACATGAGAACATATCTCCCAGTTTTTGGACTGAATGGAGAAATAAGGTGTGCCTTTGTTGAGGTGTGATGTGATACATGGCAATCAGAGAATCCAAAGGATTTATAAGTGGAATAAAGGTGGGGTCGCATTAAAATAAAATAATATTATAAATAAAATATCCTTATACTGACCCAATTTACTGAAAGGTATAGAGAGATTCTACTAGGATTCCTTTTATTGACTATAAAAAATGGTATGTGTGGAATTAAACAATGTCTTTAAAGCTCTTCATATTATATCCCTTATATGTATTAAAATTATGTAAGAATTCTTAAAAGATTCAGTAATGAATATAACTTTATTCTGTCAAAACTGGATTAATTATATTAAGCAAAGTATAAAATGGGAATAGATCTTTATATCATAAGTGTCTGCTTTGCTCATGGAGACATTGTAGCAAAAAGTCCAAATGAAAGAGAGATTTCTAGTGAATGGTAATATCTTCTAGATATTTCTATTTATTGAGGACTTTGTGATGATTGCCTCAAGACCCATAATATTTTAGGTCATTGTTAATTAAATCTATGATCATGCAAAAAAAAACCCAAACAAACAAAAAGGTCTAATTAACCACACAGGAAAAGCCAAGTGCATAATCAGTGCACATCTAAGTGTTTGGATAGATAACTTATAAAGTTGGTTCATCAATACATATTTGGCGTTAGTGAAAGTGCTTCACAATTTCCTAAAAGCAATCCAGATTACTCTTTTCCTTTAAAATTTTTCACCCACCTCTTTGTCCATTTGTACTGCCTATCTCAGATATAAAACAGTTAGGTAACTTTTAGAGGGTGTCCATTCACATGTATGTTGAAATCCAAACAACTGACATTATACATCCTTGTATTCTTTTTGCCTTTCCCACAAAGATGAATAAGTCAAACTCCTTTCATTGATAAAAATTCTCCTACAAAATGTCCTGTAATGTATTGGTGCTTGATAGAAATAACACAATATCATCTACAAATAGAAAGATCTGGAGGACCCACCACCCTTCCTCAAGCAAGACTCTGAGCTGCATCTCCTCCATAACAATAGTAAAATATTTTTGGTTACCATGCATCTCCTTGTTTTATGACTTTCCTGGTGATTGTCATTAGAGGGCCATTGAACAGGGTTATTTCTGTTGTTACATTTTCCAAGGATTCCAGAGAGAGACAGAGACAGAGACAGAAAGAGAGAGCTTGTCATAAAACACTGTATAAGGATGTCTATTTCTTCTTATTCCAATGCTTTTTCATACTCAACAACTAATAAGCACAATGAAATCATATATTCACTCTTCCTTTCAAACAATTGTGAGACAATAAATATGTTGACCATTTTTAATCATTCTTTATGAAAGCATGCTCATTCCTTATTAATATTCTCATTTTGAATTCCTTCAATTAGCATTTAAATTATCCTACTAAAGATTTTTAATAGATGGAAAAGTAGGCATGTAATTTGTTGCTTTTGTCAATATTATTTTGGTATTCTGGGGCATGCTTAACTCAGGCCAGATCACTGAGTTCAATACTGAAACAAAATAAAACTTAAGTGTGTGTGATAAAATAATGGGACTTGGCAGATGCCCAGGGGTTCCCCCTGATTGATTTAGTATTGTTTGACTTTGGTGAGAATGAGAAACTGACTAAGTACCTACTTAAGGATGATTGGATGGGGACCAAACCTGGTTTGCCTTGAGTGACGAGTAGGTGTACTTCTGACGTCAGCAAGAGACCACTCTCAACCAATCAGCTTGAAGGACCTCTCCTTTGGGGGAGCGAGAGAGGAACCAGGAAGCAGAGTTTAGCAAGCTTCCTAAACCCCTGGGTGATGAGGAATAGACAAGTGGTGGCAGGGAGACAGAGAACAGGAAGGGCCCCTCTTAGTCGTTCAGGATATCAGCTTGGTGGTGAGAGATTTCACATGGGCTTCTAGAATAGGAAAAATTTCTGTCTCTCTGGCTATACTGAATAGATCCAAGCTTTAATAAATCTTTAAAAGCCTAAACTCTTGCTGAATTTATCAGTTTTTTTAGACAACTTTGCCCCCAAGACTGGGGGAGAGGGCAGATTAGAACCCAAATTTTAGATTTTAGACAACACATGGGTCATACAACATTTAACAGAAAAGATTTACTTCACCACAGCAGGAGGATAAACAGCAAGAATAGATATTAAGGACACCTCAAGTTGATTCACCTGAGGGAAATTCCCATTGCTTGAGCATCCCATGGGGATTGACCAGCTAACTATCAGAGAGGTTCTAGAGCTCCCTGTCACTGTTTTGGAAGAAATAAGATAAACAGTCTGAAACTTTGGTCTCTTGAGAAAATCAAGTCTTGAATATAGACTGAATACCTTTTAAAGAAACACTATCCAAACTTACATGGGGACAGTAGTTATGATATTGCTTCTACTGCACACAATCACTTTTTTTCTGTTGATATAAATCAGTTCAAGATCTTTCTGTTGCCTTTGGACATTTGGCTCTTGTAATGACTTTGTAAATAAACTTCTAAGTGCCTTCAAAGTTGTATTATGTTAAGCACACTATCTTTTTTTTCCACGCTCAAATTCTCTCCCTCTGACCAGCCCCTTCCCCTCCCATTGAGAAGATAAGAAATACAATACCCATTATTCATATGAAGTCATGCAGAATTTATTTCAGCATTAGCCTTTTCTGAAGAATAAATAAGAAAAAGAAAAAAATATGCTTCAACCTGCACTCTGAATTCATCAGTTCTCTACTAAGAAATAGCATTTTTCATCAATAGTCCTTTGGAATTATGGTAGATCATTGCATTTATTGTTGTTGTTTTGTAATTATTGTTATTATTGTGCAAAATTATTTCTTGGTTCTTCTCACTTCACTTTGCATCAGTTCCTTATTGTAAGAGTTCCTAGGTTTTTATTGTCATCACCATCATCATTTCTTACAGAACAATACTATTCTGTCACATTCATATATGATAAGTGGTCAGTTATACCCCAATTAATAGGCTTCCCCTAAGTTTCCAATTCTTTTCCATCACAAAAAGAGCCATATAAATATTTGTACATATGGGTCCTGGGGCGTGTGGCTTGCCATAAAGGATGCAGTGCCTAGTTGATGTGATGTAACATAAATTTGTAAGATACCCAGTCATTTTTTCCACCTTCATGTAGACATGAAAGTGATGATGAAACGGTGAGAGAGATCCAAGGTTGATGTTTAGCTGGGAGTAAATGGCAATATAATAAGGTGGCTAAGGATGCAAGACAGGACAATGTAGAGTTAAAGTGATTCAATAAGGAGTCAAAATTAGAATAGGAGAAACTAGCAAGTGCAAGGGGGATAACCTGAAAGCCAGTTGTGGGGGATCAAGGGATTGGAGGTCATTGTAATTTTGAAGAGTAGTGTCATGTAAGGGAAGGTATAGGCGGAGGAAAAAAGTGAATAAATTATGGTAGGGTAAGGAGAAGTCCTAAATCTTGCACATGGAGGTGTTACATTTGTGGGTGATGGCAAGTTACAGGGTATGAGAATTTCATGAGTGGGTTGAGGAATTCAGTCATTTAATGGAGAATTAATATTTTACATTGAAGCTCCCTAGCATGAAGGCAGGAGTTGAAGATGAGAGAAAAATTGTGAGCCAAGTATTGAATTCATTGAGAAAGAAGGGGGAAGAGTGAGAAGTGATATGGGATCCTGTAGAAAAGAGATACCAAGATTTTGATTGGATTGTAGATATGAATAGTATAAATGTCAAAAGTAGAAAGGGTTACTGAGTGATGGAGAAAGGGAAAGAACCTGGAAGTGGCAATGGGGAGCTAGGGATATTTCAATTCCTCCACTTCAAACAATGAGTAGAGGGGAATGAGTGAAAGGGTAGCCAATCCTGGAAAGCATGGCCAGGAAGGCTGTCATCAAGGGAGAGTTAGATTAGAGTATGAGTTGGTCGATGGAAGGAGTGGGATATGAATAGAACTAAGATGAAGGGAAGAGTGTTGCCTAGGGAACAGTCATTCCCAGAGTGAATGGTAGAAATGATGGGTAGAATTAGGGTGAAACTTTGGGTTGGAGTTGTCAGGGGGTTGGGAATGAGGAATCAGATGGTATGGAGTGAGGAGTTGGTTTTGGATGATGATCAATAGGAGTTCAGAGTCACTGCCATGTGGTAGGTATAAACAGATGTGACTATGTTCATCATTTAGTGGAGGGTACCACCCCTCTGTCCTCAAAAGGAAGAGATGAGAGGCCTTAAGTTGAAGTGCAGTTGTTCAACTTTGCACTGAAGTTTTTCCATACCCCATTTAGGAGATTGGGCTGGCAGCAGGAGGTGGAAGATGTCTTGTGATAATAGAGGTGGAAGTGGTTGCTTTGGGTCCGATGAAAATGTCTGACCTGACCCCAAGTAGAGAATACTCTGCTGAATGGGAGATAGAAGGCTCCGGACACTAGTGTCCTGAGTATCAGACCCACTCTAAAATCTTTTCACCTGAAGAGGCTTACTGTGATGTGGCAGCAGGAAGTGGTAGGCTTCCTGCACAAATGGAAGGTGCCTGGCCTGCCCCCTGGCAACCATAACCTATTATCCTGCTTATCTACTACCCCCTTTCTCTTAACCCCTTTACCCCCTTCTTGCCTGTTGGGTAAGGTAAATTTCTGTACCCAACTATGTATGTATACTCATATCTTTGAACCAATTCATATGAGACTGAGGTGCAAACATTGCCCACCTCCCATAAGTCTGTTCTCTTTCTCTTCCTTATTCACCTTATTTATGTGAGATAATTTCCCCTATTTTTTCTTTTCTTTCCTTATTTTCCCAGGTAAGAGAAATCTTAGGAGACTCCAACTATGTCTAACAACAGCACCACCAACAACAAAAATAAACTTTTCCATGGATAATGCCAGATTAACAGAAAACTTCCTTGGTTATACTCAGCAAATAGTCACTAACAAAGAATACTAACAGTTTTTCCTCTCTCACTGACTTTTCCTTCCTCATAGCATAGAATTAAATCATGAAACTAATTTGGAGTTTAGGCAGCTGCTTCATCTGTCTCATTTGAGTTGCATAAGCTTTCTCAAAAAAGTAATGTCATGGTATTATATTCCGAGTATTTTGTGTGTTCTATCAATAATACTGTTGGAAGTATTTTATTAATAAAGCATGCTAGTAGTATAGGTGAATAATCTGTGATGAGAGTTGATTTCCTGAGTGAGATATGAGATGAAGCTAATCTGAGACTCCACTTTCATAGTAAGAAGGGAAATAGTAGAGCTAAGCTCCTTAGAAAAGACTTATGATTTCTGTAATGACCAACCATGTCTCTAGAGGACATGAATAAGCATATTTCCTACTTCCTGAGAAAGATAATAGAGTAAAGGCAAAATGAGAGACATTTTTAAACATGGCCACTACGTGAATTTGTTTTTCCTGGTATTACTTATATGTTAACAGGATTTTTTTAAGACTTTAATTTTTTTTTTAATTAGAGGAAGGAATTGTGGGCAAAAGTAAGGGGACAGCAACAGGTATTTAAAATAGAAGACTAAAGTATTTGTCTAATACATTGAGAATTGAAGGAAGTTTAGAAGGAAGCACAGACAAAATGGACAATTTTGAAAGTAACTTTTGGGATTATTATTTAATTTTAAAAAGCAATATGAAATTAAGATTCACAATCATAAAAAGATTTCTCTTTTATATTTTTATATAGAGAGATGTTCTTTTTGTATGTCAATTAAATTTTTTAAAGGGTTTTGGATTGGATTAATAGAGTTTAATCAAGGATGCCTAAATTGGTAATGAACCAACAATTTTCCCCATGTTTTATATAAAACAATTTAAGTGTTCTGAGTTCTGAATAATGGCAATTTTTATAGCTGTATTTTACATAAAGCTCTAGTCTAGATAAAAATTATTGACTCTCATCTATGTAGGTTGTACATTGGGTAGAAAGAATAAATTTAAATTCTGGCCTCAGGAACTTATTAGCTGCATGATCCTGGAAACAAGTTTGTCTTCCTCAGTTTCCTCATCTGCAAAATGAGGCTAATAATAGCACCTACACTGGGTTATGATGAGGCTAAAATAAGATAATATTTTAAAGGTCTTTAAAAACTCAATATACAAATATTAGCTATTACTATCTTAGTAGAGGGAGAAACGCTTTGCTTTCTGGCCCCCCAGCCCCTTCATAAAAATAGCAGGTTCAATTCGAAACCAATAGGCAATAGAAAAATATGTCCAAAAGCTGTTCTAACCACCCTCCCCACAGTAGATTTGAAGCATTTTTTAAAAATTCTGTGAGTGGAAGAGAATAACAATATGTGTGGTATTCCTATGTGTTCCAGTGAATATCTAAAATGAATTTCCCCCTCTCTATAGAAATGAAAATTATTTTCAAAATTCCGACCAAAAGGCTTTGATGTCAGCCTATGTTAGTCTCAATGAAGTCCTTCAAACCCTGTCACATACTTTCTGTGGACCTGTGCTACTGGGGATCTTTTTTTCACAGTCCTTTCAAATTATAATGAGCCCTTCTGAAGTTGATTTCAAAATACCTGTAGTCCTTCCCCCTACTGCTCCATCCCTGGCTCTGGGGCAATTTTTCTTTTATCTTCAAAAAACTTCAAAGTTTATTTTTGAAACAAGGGTTTATTTTCTCACAGAATTCTTAAGGCTTTGCTGTAGAGAACCCAAGGCTGAGTTCAGGCTTTTAGGAATGCATTTTCGAAGCTTAAGAAGTCATCAGTTTCCCTGCCTCTCCCCTAGCTGATGGGCCTTGCTGACCTTCAAAAGCTGTCAATTTTCTTTGTACTGGGGGAGATGAGTAGGGGTGGAGCATTGCTGCAGACATCTAAGAAGCTGGTTTGTCTGAAATGAAATTCCCGGGAAACACACACACACACACACACACACACACACACACACATTTCCTCAATTCTAGTTTTTGCCTGTTTGTGCATTTTTGAGGGATTTTTAAAAAATTAAAAAAAAAAAAAAAGGTTTCAGAGTCTGCACGCTCTCATTTTCCCCCAGTCAAAACTATCTGCATCTGGAAACCTAGTCCAGTTTCCCAACTCCTTGGAAGGATGGGAGATTTTTCTATGAAGAGTTGATTGGGTTTGGTTCCTCCGACCCTCCCTTCATGCTGTAACTAAAGGATGTTTGCTTGGACACCTACTCCCTGAGAAGACAGGATTTTACTTTTTTTTTTTTAATTGATCCATGGCATCGACCTTCAGGTAAGCTTTCTGCTGCTTTCCATTACCTGGTCTATCCAATTTCAAACATAACAGAATTGAAAACTTGATAATCTTTTTGTGAGGTTAATGGTGCTGATGGGGAATAAAGACTAAAGCTATTCTCTTTGTAGGGCCTTTCCATTGCAAAGCATATTCATTGGGGTTCTCATAAGCACTGTCAGGGATTTGTTGCAGGTTGGAAAATTGTTTGTTGGAAAATTGGCCAGAATGCCACTGACTTTATCTATGTTATTCTCTGTATTTTCCCCCTAATTTATTATTTGTTTTAAGTATTCTTTTATTTTAAAATTTTGAGTTTCAAATTCTCTCCCTTCCTCTGACCCCTCCACCAACCATTGAAAAGGTAAACAACATCATATCAATTATATATATAATATCATTCAAAATATTTTCACATCTATATTTTTTTAAAAAGAAGAAAAAAGGAAATAAGAAAATTATACTTTAATTCACATTTAAAGTTCATCTGTTCTTTCTCTGGATGTAGAAAGCATATTTTTCATCATGAGACCTTTGGAATTGTCCTGAATCATTGTATTGATCAGAGTAGCCAAGCCTTTCATAGTTGATCAGCATTACAACATTGCTGTTACTGGGCACAATAATCTCCCTGTTCTTCTCACTTCACTTTGCATCAGTTCATATACTTTTTGCCATGTTCTTTTAAACCAGCCCCCTCCTAATTTCCCACAGCATGAATTCCAATCAGAGTGAAATTCAAGCCTTGCCCACCTACCCCCACCATTTTCTGTTCCACTATAAAGGTTCTTTCTTGCATGCCTTTGTTGTAAGAGAAAAAATTTCACCATTTTACCATTCTCTTTGCCCTTTTCCCAGTGCATCCTTCTTTCTCACCCCTTCATTTCTTTAGAAATAATTCCAAACTAACTGACTTATATCCATGCCTTCTATGTAAACACCTTTTAACTGTCATAATAATGATAGGCTAGGTGGCACAGTGGATAGTGCCAGGACTGGAATAATCATTATTCTTAGTTCCCTACTTGGTTATGTATCATTTTCTATCTTGTATTGTTATGTGTTCTTTTCAATTGCGTTTATCTTCTCTCTCAATTAGATATTAAGCTTCTTGACACTATATATCCCTTATGCTTATTTGGAATTAGATGATCTAGGCCAGGTCTTTTATTTTATAAACAAGAACAATAAGGCCTAAAAGATAATTTATTTATTTGGATATATTCCTTATACTTATTCTCCATATTATTATTAACTAATTAATTGGCAAGCATTTTTACCAGTTCCAGGCAATGCCCCAGATTCTAAAAATGGAAATACAAAATTTAAAGCAGTTCCTTTCCTCAAGGAACATACATTCTATAATGTACAGAATAGGAATTAAAGAAAAAAAATGTTTTTTGACACATGAGAAATATAATAAAGTTAAGGAAAGGGAACCCAAAAATAGAGTTATTTTCTCTCCTATAGAAATGACATATGTCCTGGGTCTCTTTTGCTTTTAGTATTTGTTGTGAAACATAAGAGAGAGAGAGGTCTCATTATAAAGTGTATCAGACTTTAGAACAATTAGTATCATTCAAAACCAACATTAAAACAAAAAATTTATCAGACTATGACTTTCTCTTAATTTTTAGTTTGTTTAAGTTGTCAGAACTACTCATTGCTATCCTTGGAAAGTTTTAAAGTTTCACTCCAAATCTCAGACTTTTAAAATCCATTTATGTTATTTGTTTTATTAGAATTTTCAACATGGCATCCTGTTTCTATTCAGGAGGAATTTATTGATCCATAGAGTCATTGGATATCCAACTGAGCAGGGAGTTTAGAGAGCAAATCATCATTTTGCCCATAAAGGAAACCAATAAAAAGGGATTAAAGGTCTCAAGTCCCGGGCTAGTTAGTTAATAGGAGAGCCAGGATTAGTTCTGGTTCTTTTACTTACTCTACTATCCCAGCTATTAAACATTTATTACTAAAACCATGATTGTTGTATTTGTTATTGGCATGATAGCATTGTATGGTCTATTTTTTATATTTCTCTTCATCTCTTCATAAAATAGAACACTTTAGATACAAACTTTTGTTTAGTAGAAAGTGTGCAGGATCGGCTTTATAGAGACATGAGTCCCAACTTAACCACTAACTTGTGTAGTCACATGACCTTATTGTCCTCATTTGTAAAATAAGGGATCTGGACTAGATGATGTCTAATGTTCTTTCTGAACTCTAGTACTCTAGAATTCCTTGGGCTGAGCCTTAAACATTATAGGTAGAAGGCAGAGAAAGGAGTGTGAGGATTGTGTTTATTCTACATGTAGGGGCCAAATTTAATATGTGGAGAGTCAATTGGGTGGCTCGTAGTAATATTGGGGTTCAGAAAATAATGAGGGACCTCTAGGTCCAAAACTTCCTCCCCTCTGAACTACCTTTTTAGGTATTTCTCCCAAGCCAATAAGAAAGGAGCTTAACAGCCTCTTTTCCACAAGCGAATCAGATTTTATTAATGGGAATAAAATACACAGCAAAGATGAAATTAATAAAGTCAAGGACGAGAAAATCAGGAAAGAGGAAAATGGATAACCCCCTAACTCTAACAAAAGCCTATACAATCCCCAAACTTGCTTCCAGCTCATGTAATTCAAAGGGCTGGATTTAACTCACCACCAGGTGTCCATAGTTTCTATGGGAGTCAGCAGTCAGTCTCTAGTCAGCTCCAAAGCCAGAGGGAGAGAAAGTGCAAGAGAATGTGTGTTACTTCCTGTTGGGGTCCTCTTTTCTACCTCTTTCCCCCTCCCGCAAAGGGGAGGTCCTTCAAGTAGTTGTGGCTGAGACTGGTTCCTTGTTGATGACGCAGTCCACAGCCTCTGAGGACATTCCTTCTCAGGGTTGGCTAAATTTAGACTATGGTCTGACAGGGCAGGCCAGGTGTGGCTCAGTATCTAATCACCTTAATCGGGTACTTAGTGGTTTCTCATTCACACCCAGTTCAAACACTACTAAATCAATCAAGTCAGACCCCTGGGCATCTCACAAATTCCATTATTTTACCCCACACATCTCTTATTCTTTTTCATGTCTTTCTTCATAGGCCTGGCTCTTGGCCCAATTCTAACAGAGACATTAATTTGGGGAACTCATTTTCCCCTTTTGCTACTTGATATCCATGGCCACATGTTCTAATTTTCCTAGTCCCATATTCCCTGGGTAGTGCGCAACTATCAAACCTTTTCCTTTCCCTTCACCCAATGGAAAGTTAATTGAGCTTGTGTTCTTGTTTCTCAGGACCCTTCTCTGCAGTCTATAAATTGATTGATTTGTTGGTACTGACTTGTTAGAAAGTAGTGATAGCCTAATGTGTTACTCTTCCTAGATAATGTATCTTTTAAAACAAGTTTTAGTGACCGAGCATAGGAAATATCTGGCAAGAACATAGACTATCATAGAAATCTCTAACCATAATCCTCATCCCCACTTACTAGGCCTTCTTTTTTGGTACTAGTATTTGGGACAATTATCTTCCAATTTATTTTTCTTTTTCTCTTTATTGCCTATGTCCTCTACTTCAGGGTAATTTCAACTCAAAGCTTCTTTAGCTCTACTGACATACCTCCCAAATTAGTAGATATCCTCAGTGCTAAAGAATGAAAACATCCAAATTACCTAGATCAATCCATCTATATCTTTCTACCAGACAAT